>NW_019214023.1:105746-112810 GCF_002532875.2 Varroa jacobsoni
TGAATCATGCTGTTTTTGTATAACTGTAATTGCGTACACGAATGTCTGCTGACGTGTATTTCCAGCAGATCATTTGTTGAGTTCCCTACAACTCGAACGCTTCCTTCGGCAAAAACCAACGCAACATGTGTGGGAAGGCAGCCAGAGAGTCAAAGATCAGCGTCATCATCAAACCAAAACAAAGCCCACATGAGAAAGTTGTCTTCGAACCGAAAAGTTCGTGTCTCTTATCTGCCAGACGGTGTCGCAGGATCTTCAATCGGTTTGCGACGCTAATGTTAAGTGAAGGTGCCGGATTGTTTTTGCAGCCAGTTACCCTTCGGCTATTTATCTAACACCGAGGTAAAATATAACATCCTTAGGTTCGACATAATTCATTCACATCTACTCGACTGAAATATAGAATGTCGCTCTTATATACACATATAGTGTATTAGAGTTTAAATAATATGCTTTAATGAAATTTTCCAGCAGTGAAAATGAAAATGAGAACGTTACTTCTAAAGGCTAGATACTCGCCTCAAAATAACATTTATTAATTTTTTGCTTCATTTTTGTTCTGGCACCGATTGCAAGTTCCTAATTTTTGTTCGCCATAACAGTATGCTTAAGTGTATTCCATACTGGAACATCTCAAAATTGACATCACGTTTTACGTTTAGACGATCTGCCAGCTATAAGCCCATGCGTCATTTAAAGCCAGCTGCTAAAAAACAACTTCATAATATCTCAAAATAAAGGTTTATCGTAGATTTAACGATACAGATTTTAGAGCCATAATATTAAACAAGTTTTTAGGTATGAAGGTGCAAGCATTTCCGGTGTACCAATATCCACATATCAACGTGGGAAGAAATACGATGTTCAATACTTAGAATGAACTGAAACCATTGTATTCAGCTACTGAGTAAAAGGGTTGTTATATAACATTTTGTTCTAGAACGTCTTAAATTGATTAGCCATATCTTGAAAACCAATCTATTTCTTCATAGTACATCCATATCGACGCAAGAACCTATTCTATAATAGGTGGTGATATAACCTTTATTTGTTTTACAGATGGTGGTATTTAGCTGTGATGCCTGTGGCGATTCCCTTCGTAAGAAGGACGTGCAAAAACATTATCAGTTCAATTGCAGACGTTGCGAGAGTCTAACTTGTGTCGATTGCAAGAAACAATTTTGGGGAGATGACTATGTTGCTCACACGCAGTGTATTACCGATGAAGATTTCAAATATGGAAAAGTCAACCAGCATAAGGACGATAAAGGTATAGCGGCAATTTCACTTTGGTTCAGCGGAAATCATTATGCATACGACAAAAAAATTGTTTGTGCTACTGTAGATATTCTTTAGGTAAACGAGAATCGTATCGGAAAATGTTTTTGCCGACGGATAGTAGCCGCGGGCAAAAATGACTACTTGTTATATATGAACTGATCCTAAACCTAAAAGCATTATCGTGTAATCCTTTCACAGGTCAAATCAAGCAGAATCAGTGGCGATCGAACATAGATGCTCTTTTATCTGATCGATCGACAGACAAGCGGTGGACGCCGATTCTGTTAGAAATGCAAAAATATGAAAATGTACCGCGCAAAAAGAAACCTTTTATGAACTGGTGCAAGTGTACCATGAAACGATTTCCGTTAAAAGTTGTTGAGCATGTCTTCGATAAGTTGGTATGTGTATATTAATGTAGAAGTTTCTAGCTTTTTAATCAAATAGTTGAAAACTTTTTTATGTAATGGATGCTATTCCACGTAATTATGTGGAGTAGTGTCCATTACAACTGCTCTCGCGTCGGGACACATTGAAAAACCATTTGTATAACTGTAACGGTCAATATACATAGGAGTTCTATGAACCTTGGCTTGTCAGTGTTTTTGTATTGAAATATACAATATATTTAGCTTAACCAATCGATTTCGTATTTCGTTCAGGCATCTTTGGCCTCCCGACATAGCTCTTTTTAAAAATTAATATCAACGCATGATTTGTCTTCATTTGAAGCTTGAAATAAATGCAACGATGCAGCAGGCTCAGCAAGGGACAGGTTCAACACGCAACAAAACAGAAGAAGTGCAGATCAGAAACAGCAACCCAGCTCGACTCACTGAGGAAGATATCGACGAGATGGAGGTAGACACCAATGAATCGAAGAAAGGAAGTAAAAGAGATAAAAAGAAAAGCAAGCAGCTCAACGGCAATACTGAAAATAACAATAACGCCAATATCAACAATAGTCATAACAAAAAGGAACGGAAGCAAGTTGAGTGTAGCGAACACGAAGACGAAATGGATTGTGACAGTAGGATGGAGCATGAACCACAGAAGAAAAACAGCAAGGTAGGCCATAAGAAATACTGTGTATGTGCTTCTTTAGTATATCTACTCTTATATACGCTTGGAACAATCTTGCTCGTTAGTTGATCTTGCTCAAGCTTTGAACTGATATGAAATCTATGTATAGCGATGTTATTCCACAAACAGAACAAGTTTGCTTAATAACAATCCCGACAAATTGTTAGAAAAATAATAACGTGTGATTTAAAAAAGAAAAAATGTTCGTAATAGAGTAAATATGCTAAATGCTAAGTCATATACATTAGTATTCCTTAAACTGTCGAAAATTAAGTGGTATGTTAAGACTAAGTAGTCTTATGTCAACGGAATTATAAAAGTTAGTAACTGTAGTAATTTTATAAGCGAATAAATATATATTATTTCTTATATACAAACTTATATTTAAAAAATCGTTGGAAGTTTGTCTTAACTTGCTCTTCGTTAAATCCCATAATTTCTAGATTTTTATGCAAAAACTTATAATAAGGTTATTTTCTTATATGTGAAGCTATGCGTACATTTATATAAGCTCCTAATGCAAAAAGATTTTGTACAAAATGTATATGCAAGTTGTTTCTTAGGTGCGCTATGAGACTATAGTTATAAATCTGCTAACTTATGGAGTAACATCTGAGTAGAATTTTAACCGATGTATTCAAGTAGTGGCACTAATTTTTGAAAAATTAACTTTTTATATTCACACAAAATATTCAGTATTATTTCCCTAACATTAGGTAAAATTAAGCTCACGCCAACTTAAAGACTCCTCTAAGTTAAGATGAACTTTATTTATTTTCATATTTACTTATTACAGTGTCAACAGCCGGAGGATGATGATTCTGAGCCAAAGATAGTGAAGTTTAAACTAAAGAAGTGCATAGTTTATATCCTTCTCGCTAAACAAGAACCCGTCAAGATGACTCGGATTCTCAGGAAGGTGAGACGCTGGCAGTCAGACTATGAGACCGACAAGATATACAAGCCGTGGTATATGAAGCATAATGAGAATAGGTAGCATGAATCCTCGACAACGACTGGCCTTATGCAAGGGATTTTTTAAAATTTCTTTCGCTATTTTTTTTCTTTAATGCAGTTCTTTTTTCTTGTACTCTTTGTTTTTAACGCTCAATATATCGATAAATTGTTATTGCCTGGCAATAGTTCCGACAATACCGAAGGAACAAGAAATTAATAGGTGGTAAAACTTAAAGCTATTGGATATCATTGGGATCATCAATGTTCATGGTCTACATAAGTGTCATCATTGACTTTACAACCTGCCCTTTTATTTAACAGGTTTTAAACGAATACGACCAATTCCTGGAAGAAAGAAAAGCGTCTGGGAGCAAGGGAAGAACTTGGTCACAACACGAAATCTCCATAAAGGTCAAAAAGATCGTAACAACCAGTAAATTATTTAAGGAAACGAATGGAGCTATCCAGTTATCCCCTATCGGTAAAGCAAAATATGCCAGTCAAGACAGTGCTGCAGTGGGATCCGATTAGGTATGTGTGAATGATTAGGATTAACGAATTAACTAAAAAATATGAAAAGCTACATATAATGTTCGAAACTCTTCACAACGTGCAAGTGAGAAGTATTTCAAACACATAAATAGATGCTAGTATTAGTGTAAGTTTATAATTACTCCTTGCGGTCTCATATTTTGCATGCGAAACTTTGACGGCAACACAACATTAAAGTGTTATGCACCTTTTTAAGCATACGCTTGTGTCTCCAAATTAGAACAGAAGCTTCATCACTTCTTTCTTGATAGAGTAATTCATTTAAAAATTCTGGGTATTTCTCTTTTGGGTATCGAATGGGGAAACTCTGTTGTGGCCGTTGGCAAAGTTTTTAATACATCAGAACATACAGCACATGCAGAAGATAGTGTCCATTGGTCGAACGAAAGAAGATTAGATAGCATACATAGGTATGTTGTTTAAGGTATTATTATTTGTGCGCATGAGAACAATTTTTATGCAATAAAATAATTCATGATAATGTGGTACTATAAGTAATTTATGAGTAACAGCGACATGGGGTTAAATGCGTAAAGAAAACGAAAAGTCTGCATAATATTATAATAAAAAATGTTGTTGTTAATATTTACATATAAAAATACTCTTTTCTTTCTTCGATTGTGTGCGTTACAGTTCACTATACAAATGGCAGTGGCGCGTCCGAACGGTGTACCTTTGACCTAATAGCAAGCTAAATAAAAAAAAAAGGCGAAGGTTTATCATTACAGTCTATATTTTGATAAAGTGACACTTTAACTAAAAGTATCATATACTGCAGCTTATTCGGGTATTCAATAATAATTCACTACAAATGTGGAAAACTTTCTAGACATATAGCAATCTCCACTTGCTTTTTAAAAAGCACTGAACGGCTAGCAGCAGTTCTTTTATTTCAACAGTTTTTTTCCGCGAGCTTCAAGTGTACGGTATCCTAGTTGAATTCGTGAATTTAGAGATCCTCATGTGGAAATTTATGCGATTCGAGTTCTTTTTTGATGAGCAACAAGGTAGCATCGCTCTCGAGGACAGTACAATTATGAAATATAACAGAGCGGACGTTGTTGCTTCGAGATCCAAAATTAACTGCGCGGCTCGAAGTTACATCTATTCGTACCGAATTCCAGTTATTACGCTAATTGTTAAAAGTGTCAAAGATCACACTCGTATCTGATTCTAGACTCAAAAGTGTAATCTCCTCTTGAGTGTTACTGTAAATGTTAACAGTTTTAGGTGCCGTTTTCCACACATAGAATACGGTTAGCGTTTATGCGTCTCAGTGACCACCCAAGAAATGCTTATTTCATGATATCGTGTAGGGTACTAGGTTTATTTTATCAATGCATTTTATTAAACACAGTTATTGTGTAGCATATATGGTAGATTAACACCATTTGCCACAACTGAACAGCATGTACGGTCTCAATGCAAGTTCAAAATATAACTTAGCACAAGCTCAAAAGTGTGTATAGGTTTGTTAGATAATTCGGACCTTTTGGGAGGTCAATAGTTGTGTGTTCGATTTTGGCCGCTAGCAGATTCGTTTACAGAAGTTAAATAGCAACCTCCAAATCTTGCTACTACGACGCTTTGTGGCCTGGACTTTGACTAACCAATTAATGAAAATTATTTCACCTGTAGAAACAATACGCGTAGGTAAAAAGTACATAAAGTTCAGTTAAAATCTTGCGAGCTTAGCATACTCAGATAATTCTATCTATTTCTGGGAAATATAAAAGCAGTCTATATTGAATGCAGTGGCCCTGTCAGCTTGATCTTCATTTTACTGCTGTTGCAATGGATAGCAGACTAACTTCTCAGTTCTACGGTGAACTAGTACTAACTTCGGTAAACTTATCTAAATATGGTTTGTGATAGTGACGTTATGCGAAGCAGCTCATTTTCCCCCCACATGTCTCACTCTCCCCCGCTCGAAAAGTCACTTTTTTGTGGTTAAGGGCAAGTGTAGCTAAAATCCTCATTGCATTTGGAATAGGATAATCGCGACCATCGATGAACTAACTTTAGATTTCTAATAGGCTCTGATCCACCATATTTCACATCAAATTAAGTCAGTCTGTTTTATTTTTACACTAGTATATGTGATTAATTAAGTGCCGTATAAAAAAAAGATGTTCTTTCTACTTCTTTATAGACATTATTTAAAGAGATAGCATACCGGAGCGGCGACTGGCGACCTAAACAATTAAATAGCATCGTCCTTGTTATATTTCTAGCGATTTAATGGATTGTATATTACAGCAAGGGTCTAAAGTGTCTATCCCACCGTGAAACATTGAACCTCGTTATAAATTTATCGACGATTCTAGAGTAGGAACGCCCTCTAGTCATCGTCGGTAAAGCATGACGGAGAGCAACCATTCAAGGGTACAGCTAACGACTCAAGATAATCCTCTTCACGGTGATTACAAGTCGACATAAATGCTGTTAGAACTAGACGAGACAATACTACAATTGATAAACTACGCGCTACTGATCATCTTAATGAGATATATGTAAATACAGTGCGACAGAGTTGAGAAGTAGCAGTGATAAAATTCGGTGGGATATCTCTCAACAATAGCAGTGGCGCTGTAATCTGTTGACGACACGAACAGGATTCGATTGACAGTGGGGGCGAGGGAAAATGCTGTAAGCTTTCGATATTTTTAAGCATGAATACTGTGTCGTAGAACGACAAAAACAACAGTTGTCTAGCGCTTGCCATTACCCACAGGTGATAAAGTAGTGAGTCAGTACGTCAACAGCTTTAACAGTAAGTTTCACAGAACTGTGAGTCGTACCAAGAACACCAACTAGAAGGAACTATGGCTGATGGGGTGTATCACACAAGATCACGCGGAGTTGGAGTTGAGGGTAAGATTTGAGATCATATGCACTCGAGAATCATTTCCGATGTCTGCAACCCACCCAGGTGTCTGACTACGAGATATGTGCTGCTGTAAAAAGCACGATTTATTAAAGGCCTGAGGCTATTACATATTACAATGCAGAGTAATATTTTTTTCGTTCTCTGATTGCTACAGTACAGCAGTCTAGGGCTATCGTTTGTAATAACTTGAAGTTTCAAGTTTTACATACGGTACCGCCATTAAGTGTTGCTTTAGACGGCTGGCCTGCAACACGAATATGTCTGCGCCCGGCTTCGAATCTAGGCCACTTCATATGTTCCC
>NW_019214023.1:112910-124851 GCF_002532875.2 Varroa jacobsoni
TACACCCAAAGGGTTTAAAGGAAGACACAGTATTATTGACGCGGAGACAGCGTTTATTGAGCAGATTGAATAAAATCAACCGTTCAAAAGTTGCATTAGGTGTATGCTTCCGAGTAGATTCTCATAACATCAATGTTTCATTTTTGTCTGACTATAGCGACATCTATCGCGCTTCTTTGGGCTACCTCCAATGTTTTTTTTACATTCATTTATTCAAATATTCGCAATTTTTAATAAATGCTTTAATGTTATGTCCAGCTCTCCATCATAATTTCCAACTCTGAGCACAAATAGGATTACCGTTTTGGGAGTTAAGCTAGCTTTCGTTTTCGTTCGGTCTGACTAATTTAGCAAACAAAATTAACTTTGAATGAATGAATCTTAATGCCTGTAATGTCACAGGGTAGCTATGTGATTTCGATAAGGAAATAGGACTTACAACATTGTAGAAACGAATAGCAGACAATTCAACGCAATAAGTGCTAACATAGTCACTTCGTAGCCATAGTAGTGGTGTTAATAGTGATGAAAAAGAGGTATACGGAACGCAAACGCAACGACTGAGATATCAGCGTTCAGAGAAACGAAGAATCATTTGAAGGCCTGGCATTAGCAGTAAGACGAAATTGATAAAAATACACATTCTCCTATTAGCAGTAGGGTCCAGTGTCGTGGACGTGGTTATTTATGAATTTCACAATTAATCCAGGTATCCCTGATCAGTATGCTGATGGAAAGGCAGCTAAGCTGTGGGAGGTTTACATCGGAGAGAAAAACGACAGAACAAAACACTACAAAGAGTTTCTTACGGGAAAATTGAGAGAGCTTGGCATTCATCATGTTCTTGATGTCGCTTGCGGTACAGGGTTAGTAGTTCTGTAACTCTACTAGTAACATATAACGAAGTGTTCTCCGTGTGAGTAGTACTTTTGGAAATAAAAAAAAATCTGATTAATAATATCTCCATCTAAACTATAAAATCATTTCGAACCACTGTGGCACGTATTTTATTAACCAAGGTAGTAAACAACCCTCTTATGACCTGTATCAAACTATTGTAGACCTATTTTTAACAGCGTTTTTCTGTGATGTATGCACATGTACGCCGTACTTCAGGATTGATTCCATAATGCTACTTGAAGAAGGCTTCCGTGTGACCTCAACTGATGCTTCCGATCGTATGCTTAAATACGCTTTGAAGACACGCTGGAATAGACGGAAGGAGCCCGCCTTCGATGATTGGGTTATTGAAGAAGGAAACTGGCTTACTCTACCCGACGACATTGTCAAACCGCCTGGCGGTACGTGAGTCCTCAATGTTCCACAATTTCTAGTCAATTCTATCATTACTTTTACCGTTAGCATGCTATTCAACCCTCGGATGCCAAAAGTTTTACTTGCAAACGATATAACAGATAGCCTTTCCAAATGGTCTGAATTTTCGGTCTCAGAAGACCGTTTAGATACTGTTGATCAATATGTTTATTTGACACTCTGCGTCTATACTTAAGTTGTTGAGACAAGTAACGGGAGTATTGGATCAAAAAGATTTCAACCCATATAAAAACTTAGGCTTGTTGACATAAAATAAACAAAAACAGATATTCCAGTAAAGAAGTTCATATTTTTTATGAAGTTTCCTTCAGTTGCGTAAAATTATATTTTTATATTGAAAGTACTTTTATTTCTAGCATTACGTTACGTTATGATTTTACAGGTTTTGATGCTGTTGTGTGTTTGGGTAACTCATTTTCGCACCTGCCTGATATCCACAAAGATGGACAGACACACGTGCGGGCCATTCGCAACTTTTGGGAAATGATCAAGCCTGGAGGCTACCTAATTATTGATCATAGGAATTATGATTACATCCTTGACAAGGGCAAAACGCCACCCAACTCCATATATTACAATGTATGTAGTGAAAAAACTATTCAACAATTTCGCACAAATGGAGCTTACTTTGTCTATTGGTCTCAATAAAATTGCTATGCATTCATCTGTGATGGGCATGCTAACAGTGAGATTCGAATGACTTTAATGTTACTTAAGGATGAAATTCCTATTTAAATTCTTTACTATGCTCAATATTTCTGCTTATAGAATCGTTTCCTTACAGTCTAAGCATATCAAATCGATCGAAACGGGGGTTCTCCTTCTAAACAACAAGCCGCACCAAGTTTGCCTCGACTACCACATGGACGTCAGCGGCCTTACCGGAAAGTTTGATAAGCAGACAGATTCGGAATTTACCAAGAAGGTGAGTAACTGACTAATAAGTTTTTGGCTCTCCGCAAATCTAATCGTATGATGAAATGCAAGAGGGATCAGAGTATTCGGTTGTCTATTCATTCTAACCTATTCAAGCGGAGGTAGATTAGATTTACAGTAGTGAAGAAGTGTACAGTTGGCATTATCCTGTCGAAGACGAGAAGTAGGAAGTTACAAGCACACGCAGTGCAAAATATGGTTGAAGTACCCTAGTACGAAAGGCTGGTTGAAAGTTCAGGTAATTATATCGCCCTTATAATTACACAAAGTTCTTTTTCTCTATAGGGTCGTTATGATGGCGAACTAAGTTCGTATTTTCGATTGTCGTACTTCCCACATCGTCTCAAGGACTTCCATTCGATGCTCACGGAGGTATTCGGTAAACAAGTCCGCCATGAAACGTACGGAGACTTCCAGCCGCTCCACGCTATCCAGGACCCTGCCTTCTATATCCACATCATACAAAAACAAGGCGAATCAAACTAAACACCTTCAGTGTGAATATGGCTTTAGGCACGTTTCGTTAAATTTAGTAGGACATGGGTGATGTGCTGATTCGGAAAAATTACAGAAGATTTGTTTAATCAACATTAGCTGTACAAGAATGTTTGTAAGGACAAAGACTTTCCATTTCCGCTTACGTTTGAATACTCCGACATACTAGCGTTTAAGCAGACCGCATATGCTTAATAAATGAACTCCAAATGTTAAGTATGTGTGTTTCGGTACTTTCAGCAGGAGTCAACGTTTTATAATAACCGGTGTAATCTTAGAAAATACTCGAGGTACAACAATAGTACATAGATCGTATGTAAATTCTCATCGTTCATGATTTGTTAGAACATATAGACACCATGTTTAATATATCTGCTGTTGAAAGAGGTTCTAAATTTTCAGTGCTGTTGGTGTCCAAGCTAGCACTGGATATTTTGAAATCTCATTATCATGTCTAAGCAGGTTATATAAACTCTTCTGCCAAACATTTTGTACCTTTGTACTATGAGTACAAAGCTTAAAAAAAAAAGTGTTGCTTCTGTTCTGAGCCATAGCTCTGTATCGCATATTGGGATCATTAAAATGGATAATCTTTTTCAATCTGTAACTTGGATACTGGAGCAATTGCAGTACATTTAAAATCGTAGGGTTAAAGCAAAATACATCTGAAGATTACTTTTTATTTGCAATTCATTAAGCGAACGCAATATGTATACTTTTGAGGTTTCAGATACTTCAAGAGGCGAATATAACACTTTTAATACGCGTGTTCTTATAACACTTTCTTTTTATTTTTTTTACAAATTCTTGCGATTGCGTTATGTTATAAGTGTATAAAGCTAACCTGCGTTTTCATGTAGTTGTGGCATACACATATATCATTGATATATCGACAACGGGACCGTAGCAAATAAAAACAACGTGAATATAATAAGTTTCACTTTCCATTTGTATTACAAAATACCATCATTGACTACATGTATTCAGCTATCACCTCTAGGGAGTATATTGAAGGTCTTACTAAAAGCTGAAAACCTACGCAGAAAGTTCTTGACCTTTAATATGTGGCCGCATATGTAAATGTCATTTAGATCACTTCACAGTTTCTCGTTATTGCATCAGCGCCAACGAAATTCGAACTGGTTAATTAAATAATTGTAAAATAATGGTAATGGTAGTAATAAGTGATTGCGCATCTTTAATATGATTTTACTAGCGTAAACCGCCAAAAAATTACAGCATGGTTCTCCGCCAATATTATAAAATAGTATTCTAATTGCAGAAGTTGAAAAGCTGTCTCTTGGCTCATTGCTTAAGTAAAAGTATCTTTGTTTTGGTAAAGTAAAACAAAAGCATTCATTCAGTAATTCATTTGGCATTACAGAGTTTACAGTTCTATTCTTACACTTTAAATTGCATGCGTTCGATATTATTTACGTGACGTCGACGTCACGAACGTCCCCAATAAGGCTCTCTACCTTGAACTACAGTTTATTTATTAAACATGAGTAATATTACATGTCCGTGTGCTACCAGCATTTGGCTTGAAGTGACCTTCGGATATCAATGAAACTTCAAAGTATGCATCGATATGCTATACCGATATTTTGTTGTGGTACACACATTAGAAACGATTTAGTAACAGTTAACAGATATGCTCACAGTAGCGCCCCTTTATAATATAATCGTGAGCAAAAGCTTAGGTAGGTTTTTGCACTACAGGCACCTATTTGTCCTTCAACGAAGTATAATATACCCAAATCCTAGGTAAGCAAAAACCTTTTCATCAATGGCAAAGAGCACTAGTGTCTAGAAAGCATTTGCTGCCATTTAAACTTTCCTGTCACGCTAGAGTTGACAGTCAACTCAAAGCATGCTTTTTGTGCAACGGACACTACATACATTTATATTCGATAATACAATGATAGCATTCCATTGTATATACGCTAAGTATCTGATATTAATCTAGATTTTGCCCACAACTAAGCGAACGGTGGTAGTACCCTGCGCTTAAATACGATTATCAACTAATCCTACTATATTTCATATACACCGTTTTTAAAAGCAGCAAATGAAATAGTGAAATAAAATGCTTGCGAAGTGTTTCTAGAAATAGTTCGAACCTTCAAAGGATCAAGGACAGTCTGGTAGAAACAAGTACTCGCTGACCGGCGGAAGGTGCAGATTTCGAACATATTCTTTTGTTCATTGATACCTGAAAAAGCTTTCCAACTCGTTGTTTGCGATTGTACTTGGTTAACATTATTTAAAGACAAGTGGCAAAGCAGCATTTGAAGTTCCACGTCGCACTAACTATTTTGCCTTAGGCTTTTTCCTATTGAATCCCGACGTCGTAGTCGAATCTGACCGCGTAAAATGTTGTGGGATTCCACCGTTCATAAGCACTCCCAGATGATGTCGGAGTGACCAACAAGCTGAATTTTGGCATATAATTCTACCTAACGTTACACCTAAAAGAAGGACGAAGCATTCCACAATAGCAAATAGAAGTCTCATAGCAAACACAGCCCACAGCATCAAATGCTGCCGCAGAATGAAGCAGCTGAAGCACTGTGACGTCATTCGAAGGAGAAGAATTGCTACAAAAGAGCTTTTAGGGAGGCCCCGTCTCAACACTGATGGTAAAAGAAAGGCAATCAGAATGTGGCCGCTAAATGTGTTCAGGATAACGCGAATACCTGGCAGCACGAGACTATTTCCTGTTGTACCAATAAAACCCGCCCTCCATTGAATCTGTTGGAATGTGTGTTGATGCCCCGTTGCAAAGAAAACATTCGACATCAGCGCTACGGCTAAAGCGCCCTCTAACTCCTCGGGAACTGCCCTATAAATATGCATAAGCAAAAGGCAGGCTGTAGCAACTGTTAATGAAGGTACTCGAGATGGACTCGTGTAGACGCTTAACATTAACGTTAACCCAACGGCATGCAACAATACGTAATTCAGACGCAGCGTTACCCGATCCATCGCATACTTTCGGTGTAATACGAGTGCTAGTTGAAGGCCTAAAAGACACAAGAAACTTGCGTTTGGCAGGTGTTCTTTATAATTGCCAAAAGCTTTCAATTTCGCTTGATCCTGTATATGCAAGAACCAATAGGCAAGCAAACAGCAGGCACCAACATTTAGTAGTACAGTTATCGTCTGAGCTCCGATAGAGTTTGCATAGCTTCCGGGATCTTTAAAACCAGTTTTTATGCACCAGATAGCTACTCCAACCAGAGCAACGACGCAAACCACTGCGATTATTACACCGAGCGGATCCATGATGTGCTCATCAAGTCTAGCATCCGGCTGACATCCCTGCTCATAACGGCATATCCAGCCGTACGGTGTAAAGATTCGTATGGCTGCCATAAGTGCGATTATGACCAGTAAGTTACACCAGTTGTGACGACTTGCGACCATCGCAAGGGCAGCTAAACCCTGGAGGAAGTATAAGCTCGCTTGGTCTTCGTTAATAATAAAGCTATTTGAGAAATAGCCCAGACACGATACCCCAGTTGTTAGGATAACCACCCAATTGTACATCGCTTTTTCAGAGAACTCAGGGGGCGGTACTATCGAATTGCTATTGTTGTTGCTGTTACTAAAGGCATCTTTCCTCGCAGACAAGACTGCGATAAGAGTAGCAACTGACAAATGCAGAAGTCCGAGGCCCATGAATGGTATGTTAAATACGGTAAACACACTCCGAGCGACAGCTTGTACCTGACTTAAATACTTCGTGGCGGCACGGTGTAATGAAGTGGCACTGAGCGAATCGTTGAAATTAACTGCGAGAACATCCCATAGCCGGTTAAGCTGATGGGCTTTATGGGTATGTGGTAGCAGTTTCAGTAAATGACCTGAAACATTGACGTAACGTTGGACCTGTTGAACATTGATCCATAGGGCAATAAGTTCGTTGCCCAGAGGTGGTTGTGAAATGAACAAAGGTTCTATGACACGGCCTAAGCTTGAAAATGGTATAGGCAGCCCAAGAAGCAACGATAGGGTAGGCACTAAATCTATCTGCGACACCTTGGATTCATCTAGCTCAACGTGCCGCACAAGAGGTTGCGACAGTGAAGCCTTTCCATCAGTTTTACCTGATGCTGCAGTCGTAGCAGCACCACCAGGCGCATACATGAATAAAGCTGCCGTGATCTCATCCTCAGCATCGCCCCCGTGATCGCCTGACAGCGTCATTCCATGATCTCCAAGGACTATAAGTAAGTCTGTTTCATGTAATTGGCTGCTTATGTTTGCAACGACCCGATTCATTTGACTAAGTTTGCTGGCCATTTCTGGGTGGTCCTGATGATGCCAGTGTCCGCAATGGTCGACGCCAAGGAAGTGCGCAATCAAAATGTCAACATCGGACTTGGCTAGTTCATCGTAGATGTGCGAGATGATACCTGCAAAGCATAGAAAGCAGAAAAGCAAAAGCAAAACATCAGGCAATCATTGAAACTTAATTCTATTAAAAATAGGGAATTGATAAGAAAATCATTGATTAAGATTGAACGATAGATATGTAAGTTTTGAATGCGTGAGGTCTCCGGTCATCATAAAAATGAAACAGATATATCTCACGTCACGTACATACCATCATCAACTGTGTGGAGGTCGTGTACAACAAAAGACGGGAATGGATAGCTTCGGTGGAAAGCGCCGGGTAAGAGATTCATCCAAGTGTCATCTCCAAGAAACACTATTCGTTTGCCATTGTCAGCCATCTGACGAATCTAAATTTTGAGGAAAAATAACACTATATATCTTATAGGTTCTAACATGCCTTAGGTGAGATTGTATGTCTATTCTTGGAATCATGCGTAGCAGATGGTCCAGTTAATTTCTGCAATTGAAATGGCAAATGCAATATGTAATACAAAATAGGAAATACAACATGTTATAGAAACTCAAGTAATTTCCTAGTCTTGTACGTAACAAGTCCAATTGGACCTGGGTGTGGCAGGATCTAGTGCCTGAGAAGGCTCACCCTTCCTTGACTATTGGACTGTTGGATCGAATAAGATTATTCGTCATTAAAGTTTAATGCAAGTAGTAGATATCTTAAGGTGTCGTTGAAAAAGGCTTTGCCTTATTACAGATACCTATAGTATTTCCAGAAGAAAGGTTGGAAATATTTAACGAATGTATATAGTATTGGAAGTAAACATTTATTTCTATTAGCTACAAAATATGCAATTCACGGAGACTTGACAGAGATGCGAGAAGCCACAGACTTTTCTCTAACGTCAACTTATCTCTCTAACCAGACGTTAGCGTCCTGCCGATATACAGAAATACGCATTTGCACAAATTGAACAATTGAAAGTAAAACTCGGAAAGCAAAGTTACTTAAGGCAATTAAAGTTAAAAAAAATTTGTTAATAAAGTAAATAATTCTCATTCCTATTCCCAAGTGAAATTATGCTCTACGCTAATCGATCGCAAAGTACATGTACAGCAGGTAGCTGCAAGTGTAGCCATGTTGAAAGGTGTATACTAACTAGGTTATCTTCAATGATTGCCGTTTGATAAAAGTTTGTCGCAGCGTCGATGAATGTTGGCATTCCGCCGGTCATGAGCGCCGTCAGTCGCTGAAGAGTCGTTGTAGGCGAGTCGGCGACATAACGCGCATGATATGTTGATTGTGGATAGCGAAAACGAAGTTGTTCAAAAATTGGCATTTTGTTCGCCCAATGCGCGTGGATATCGTCGACAGTGACGGTAAATTCGTATTTTAACGCGTCAATAATCAGTATGACTGTACGGTTGAAACGAGGCTCGCTCCAACATAACCCTTGAAGCTGGATATTGTGAAAGTCTCTGAGGTCATGACAGTCTGACTTTTTCATCGAAAGATTTCGATGCAGAAAAAAGCCCCGGCAAAAAAGGTATGCACCAAGAAAGAATAGAAACAGAATTGACCCGTAGCGAATGTTGGGAACCGGCATCGTAGATATGCAACTAAAGTACTTTTGTTTAGAAGAAGTCCAGTATCCACCTTATTTACTTCATCGTTTAATTACCGGTCAGGTCATTTGGCCAGGTCCGAACACCACTTCGATCGTAATCCAATGTGCGGACACTAGAATTAGTGGAATCCGTGTTTCTTGAACCCATGTGGCTCCTATCTTCTGGAGCTTATCGTGCGAATCACTCAACACAGCCACAGTATTCTCTCTCTCATAAAAAAGCGGTTTAGAAAAACTGGTGTTTTCCTTTTCGTAATGAAACAACGTCCCGTGTTTACACACGCACTTCCAACCGGTCAGTTTCCCGATTCCATTCGACTGTTCGAATGTCGTGGTTTCCTAGACGACCAGACACGTCCAAGTAAAACGAACGGGTGTCTAAGAAGAGAGATGAGCTAGTCAGCTGGCAAACCGAGATAACATATCGATAGCAGGAGTGCCCTAATAATGTGAGCGGCACAAAAGAGCCAAGTGCTTAATAAGTGGCTGAAGAGGGATGGTGCTATAACACGGTGACGATGTTCACAGTATCGGGCGGTGCAGGCTGAATGGCTCATTGTTGACACTAACGCATATGACGAAACTTCAACCAAATTTGAGCCGATTGAAGAACTTGTTGCAAGACCTGTAGACTTGCGCAGTGACCAATTCCTGTTCACAATGATTTAAGCTAGTTTTACGCCGCAGCGAAACAGCGAAGCGGAACAAGCGTTTATTGAATGTCGATGGCAGTCACGTGCGTCAGTGTGCCCTAAATCCTGACAGTCTAAAATAACGGTTCGTATTGTAACTAGGTGGGCGTTAACGATATTCGGTGAAAAGAGACCGGCAAGGTCAAACAAAGCAAAAAGAAAAACGCCGATATCAGTGCAAAATGGAGGATGCGGACAGAATTATCGTTGAGCACTTGCAGCAAGTGAGATGCAACTTCGAAGTTAAAAGTCTGAAAGATTTTGAGGCTGACAAAACTCTGGAAGCCGTAATCAAGTTGCTAAAGGCCATAATACCGGATTTTTCAGCTCCGACCTCTGTGCCCCATAATATGGTGGCCAAATACAACATTGGAATGAAACTCGCCGATGCTATCGTTTCATTAGGCTTCAAGGGCGAACTAGGTTATCAGTCTTTCTTGTACTCGAACGAAGTTGAACTTAGACGAATATTTAGCTTCTTAATTGAGAAGTTACCTAAAGATGAAAAAGCATCGCCCGTGCAAACAACAGGTTTCACATTTAAAAAGGCGTTTGCCTCAGCGCTCAGGGTTGAGCTAGAAAAGCCTTGGTTGCCGCCGTACGCTCGTAGCGAGAGTGTCAAACGGCCATTTAGACCAGTATCGATAGATTTAACAACTGACGTCGTCGAAATTGCAGATCGACACACGTTGATTGCTAGTATACTCCAAGCAAATGCATCACTTCGTGCAAAGATTTCGAGACCGAGTCACGAAGAGTTTTCTCGGATAGTTGAGATGGTTCAAGAAAAAAAGGCCGCCTCACCGTCGCTGCAAAAGGAATTTCCGATGGCTGAAGATGCACGAGAGGACGTAATGGAGCAGGAAGAACCTAAAGCCGTTGAGGCTGACGTGTCTGCGCTGGACGAGTTGTACGCTATGGAACAGCGTAGTGTCCAACTTAGTGAAGAACTAGAAGTAGCCGACCAAGAGGTGGAAAAAATGATGAACGAAATGATCAATGCTCAGGTGGCGTTGGAGGAATTTGAATCGGTTCTAGAAAAGGAGAGGCAGTCAAGTAAAATTCGGTTGAAAGCCAGTGAACTTATCGACGAGCATGGTCCTGAAGGTGCCCTAAAGTTCTGTACGAGCTATCTGGAGAACTTACAGGCAAAATCCTCAAAATTAGCAATGGAATGGGAAGAGCATCGCCAGCCAATGATTGAGAAGTTGAGGCGGTTACGTCAAGAGAATTCGGCCAAGTGGAGTGCACAGCGAAATAAACGGGAACGAATAGAACGTTTAGAGCGCCAGCGGCAGCGGATGGTGCAGGAATACTCATTGAAAAAAGTATTGGTCAAGCAACTTGAAGCTGAATGGGATAAACTCAGTCAGAAGGATGCAAACGTGACCCAGTGCAGCCAATACCTGTCGCGTATTCACGAAATTGTCGCTAGCGTGGCCCGACAGCGAGAAGACATCGAGAAAGTCCTCTTAGAAAATCGGAAACAACAGCGGGAAATGAATTTGTTATCGGACCGATTGGAGAGAACGTTTGCTGCTGCTGAAATATTTTTTAATCGGCAATCGGCGAAAATCGAGGATGCCAAGAAGGTCCACCAAAATATTACCGAAATTCATAGGGACTGTAAAAGTATTTTCGAAGCCGTTGAAAGTAACGGTATAATTCAAAGGGAAATTCGTGACTTAGAAGAGAGAATCGACAAAGAAAAAGAATCTAAGGTAGTTGAGAATCTGGCCAGAATTTCAGCGGACTTTAATCAAATGAAGATGGAAAACGACGCCATTGAAACAGAGCTGACGAAAAAAGGCATCATTATCGCACATATTTAGTGTAGATTGTGTGACTTGTCGGGTATCATAAGGAAACGATATTATCGATAACTAGACAAACAGATTGATACCAAATGCTGACAAATTGATTCTAGATGTGAAACAATTCACAACGAACGAATAAAACAAACAAATGTAGTACTCTTTCGTCGTGTTTACTCTTGTTACGGACGAGTGCGTAAACGGCTGATAAACTTAACTCCTAATGTCAACTTAGGACGGGACAACGGCGAGGAAATATTGTGCAGGTAGTCCTTACAACCATTTGCTGATGAGCACTTTACCACCTCTCAATCTATGTTTGCTAAGCCCGTGAACGGAGCGACTGACTATTGCGCTGAGATTAGTTTATTATAATTATGGTTGTTTACGCTTTCAAGCGATCAAAAAGTGATTCTACTTAGCACCTTTAGGCTACAGACTGATTAAAGTGTAGCCCTAAACGTATGGCACCATCGAACCTGAAAGGAACCTAGAATATTAGCGTCCATTTAAGCTAACGAGTGGCTAGAGCATAGAATAAACATAGCTCTTGTCCCTCTTGGTGGAGGAACGGTCGTATTCTGTATATTTAAGATGCGACTTTTCTACCATGTTCACTACCATTCAAAACTTCAGTTACCATTTATTGAACAAATATAAAAAGGCAAAAGCAAATTAGTTG
>NW_019214024.1:0-35250 GCF_002532875.2 Varroa jacobsoni
GATTAGGGAATGGTGTTCCCCCTCCCCGGCCTGACCGGTCTCTGAACAAACGAAAAATAAATAGATAAAACACAGAAAGGGGGAAGTTTCGGGAGAAACGGTGGGGACAAAAGTAGTTATATTATAAATAGGCACAGGCATCGTCGTAAGAAAAATTAGTTAAGTGAGAGAATGGAAGAGGGGTGGGGGGGGGGGGGGGGACTGATAATGATGCCCGAGGCTTGGCCTTTGCGAGGCTTCCAATAGGTGATGGCGCGGTGGCAATAAAAGAATGCGATGGATGGCGTAATTACGCGAACTGCTATTGCTGCCGCAAAATAGGTGTTGTTAGCGGAATGCGTGTATTATTGAAAGGCTTTTTGATGACGATTTGTGAGGAGACGTCTCAGGGGACGAGGATTGCTATTTGAACAGTATTATTGTCGATCAGATGATTGCTAAACACGATAAGGGGGTGGATGGGTGGAAAATGAATGGAAAAAAATTGGCCACAATTGAAGGTACGAGGGTTCTCGAAAGTAAATGATGGGAAAGATGCTACGAATATAGAAATCTAAGAAGTTCAATTTTTTAGGCACAGATTTTTAGCTAGTTGATATTAATGGTGGAAATACATAGGAACGTGGTAGGACACCGTTGGCTAGTCTTCTCGAGAAATTATGGCTTCATAGTGCCTTCAGTAGTTAGTGATATACTAAGCTAAAACAAATTCAGCTAGGAAATGCAATGTACATAGGGGCATCTTTTAAAGCGCATTATGCTTACATTTACGTACTCTGTCTGTGTCTTGAGACATGTCATAATTGTGAGGGTAGAAATAGCGGAGAGGCGTATAATTCCGTGTTTTTTTTTTTGGTCCCAAGGTAAAAATCTTGAATCTCAATACTCGATAACGCTTTTGAACTTCACGCAGAGGTTCGTCACAATCTACAGAAATAAGCTGACCGTATGATAAGTTCAAGTCATGCAGTTGAGCACCAGAATGACGAAAGTGCTTGAAAAGTTTAAAAACAATTAAGTATTCTGTCATCAGTTAGGCAGATATGTTAGGAACCCTATGGATCACATTAACTTCTTCAGAAACTACAGATTCTGAGAAGTTTGATCTCTTTTTTAAATCGAAACCAACAACAACTTGAATAATACGGCTCTAACAATCGTTCGCATCTGTCCACACAGTCGCCTCATACGAGCCATTGTTAAAAAAATTTTCATAGTTTAATTGACAATTTACAGCTAAATTCTATACTATGTCGGCCGTAATCTAAAACGTAGACTATTGGTCCCCATTAGTTCGCACCAACAGCGTTACAAAGTCGTAGCAAACGTCTGCTAATTGGGAGCTTCTGTAACCATCCGGTGTTTTCCGGTACCACTAAGATCCGCATTAAATATACGCATTCTTCTAATTTAAGCGCGTCATCTACCTGTCGTCGCGTGGAGACCCTACAAAATAAGCCGTTGAATTCGCTTAACGCTGTCGTCGCGGCACCTTCATCGTGAGTCACGACCTCACGCTGCAATATCGCTCGGTTAACGGATGACTGACTTCTTACGGTCAGCGTTCGTTCCGATGATCGACATGGCTCACGACCTCAAGAGGGAAATTAAGGCTACTTACAATAAATCCAGCATCAAGTAGCACTTTTTATGGCCACACTTAAACTGCCATAAATAGCTACTGATATAATTATTATTATTACTGGCGTTATTAGGAGTCCTGCTCAAGAAAAATATAATTTTTATTTTGTTTCGATTACGTTCACTACACGACTTGCTGGTTGATGAAGACGTTTAAAACGTCATCGCGGTAACATAACATCATTTATAGTTACGAATGGTATGACACTCTGGTAGAAAAAAATATGTCATTGCAAAGTACCTCAAAGGTTCGTGTGATATATTCGTGTTTTCAGACTCACGAACAGACCGAGGAAACTTTTCATTCATTATTATTTGTGTTTCTCTAAAATTGGCGGGTACGTGATTTCTACTACTAGCTAGATGTCCGAATAGAAAGTAAGACATCTTCAATGAACATTTGTCGAAAAACGTTAAAATCTTGTTCAAAAACGTATATTCAGTTACGTTTTATAGCGTATTGGCGTACACCTACGGGAATCAGGCTTTTTGCCCAAGTCCAAATTAGAGCTTGTGGTGAAAACAGAAATCATCTCGAAGTAGCCAAAAGGCCGTAGAAGTGATTATGTCGCCAATGTTTTAAGTCAACTTAGAATCGAAAAGAACTCGCGGCCACCCGTAGGAAACGTTCCTTAAGGATTAAGCTTGATGAAGAAAATCGAGAAGACTTTACATTTTGGATTATTATTACTTATTAATATTATTGTTGCGCTCTTTGTATGCGATTTACCTAAAACATTATTATACCATTCTGTAAATTAGGACCACTGAGATTCTTTTTATTTTCATATTACCCATTTAAGAACGTATTCTCCTAACCATGATTCAGGAATGGTCAGGCCAGTTTCCAGTTATGGTACAAACTCTTAGAGGATCCGACGATTGGGCGGTCGGAGAAATAGGTTTTAAGAGACGACACTTGTACAGTTAAAAAATTTGACCGACTTGTTTACCGGTCTTATTTATACGTCAGGTCCATATAATAAGTCAGTTCCTACCTTAATTTAGTACATGACCGAGCCCATTTGCTTGAGAACGTTTCTAAAGTATATTTCTTTGGGCCATCTCAAAGATATGCAGGAAAACAAATACTCACGCTTCTCTACACATCTGAAATACTTTTTTCGTACTTTGTAATCGACTTTAAACTCCTGTTTTACTGTTCACAGTAACCGAAATCGGACAGCTTTTGCTTTCAGGGGGATCAAAAGAGGGGGTGTCGAGACATTTTGCGATTTGTCTATTGCATTAACCGTGCACCGTAGCAGGATGGGCTTGGTCAAGTCTCATAAAGGAAAATATTTGAAAATTAATCAGTTATATTTAATGTTCGCGTGAATAGAGATTTTCAAAAATAGATAATGTCGACAGGGTACTGCTGTTTTAAACTAAAAACCTGACGGATCTTACATCTTACGAATTTGTTATCAACTTCCCTACGATAAAAGCTGCTGGAAGTGGTTTAATTCTTAGATATATTGCTAACGCGGGCGTCTTTAATAAGCAAATAATGTTATAGATCAGCTTGAGTGGTTTGCCACTACGGCTATACAGCTTCTCGAAATTCGACCAATAAATATCTAATTTGATCGTGCTTTTTTTTTGTTGTGTCACCGCCGGGCAAGTTATTCAGTGCGTTCACCAACTCCCGGCCAATGCAAATATGACAACGCCGTTCTTCTTTCGTTCGGCCGATACTTTGCTTGCTAGCCCTATAATAAAGCGTTTCGATATTCTGCCGCGTCCTTCGAAGAATAGCTCTATCCAATGTAAAAGTGCACTCATTAATCACAGGTAATTCCAGACGCCTTGTCAGCTGCTGTCAGAAAGGGCTAATTTTTTAATAGATATTTGCTTTTAAGGTTGCAATCACAGCATTTTCTCTTGCCACGCTTGATGCTGGCTTTGCGACGCCTCTGAGAACATGGCAATTTAGATTGAATTTAATTATCTTGTGCTATTTTATTTTAGAATCATATGGAGACAAATTAGGGCCCCCTTTGTTGTACAGACAGTCTACATTAAAAATTGACAGACGTGGCCTGCTATCAATTAAGAGCCTAAAACTTCTGTCCAAATGGATACATTTGAAGAAATTTCCAAATTGCAGAGATTATATCTTCAGTGCTTCTTCAATATGAGAAGCTCCGTGGAATCACAACTCGAAAGGCCGCATTTCTTTGAATATTCATCGAACGGTCTCTATGATTTTCACATGTCTCCAATAAATAATCGATGGAACGAAACTATCTTAAAAATAGATCTTCCAGAATCAATGTATTTTTGATGCTGTCTTTTGGCGATAAACTTCGATCACGCAGCGGTGGTTTTTTGGTTGTCTTTAAACAAATCTATCGTTGTTTACACGTGACGCTTAAAGCAAATTCTTGCAAATCGTAAGAGTAAAGAAAAACAGAGTATCTGTTACTATTTAATCGTATCAAAATAATTATCGCCACCCGGATTCGTCCGTTTCGACCCGAAAATACGTTTTTGAAAGGCTAATTCGTCTAAAACATTTTTTTCCCCTCTATAGGTCACCTCTATGGTTGGAGGCGCCAATTAGTTTGCCTTATGCCCTTTCATTTTTACAATGACAACAAAAAGCTACGGAAATCGCCTATCCGTAGCACGTCAAACTCTTAGTTAAACTGAATAATCTAAAAATGGCAAAAATTACTGCGCTAGTTGTTTTAGACCACGGTAGATTCGAGCTTTTCACTTCTAGACACAGCTTATACAAGATTTTTGTTAATTCACGGAACCCAGCTGTTTTATATAAGGGCATTTAACTCTGCAGACCTTTCATACTGTCACCAACAACCGTGGCTGAACGGCGCGTTTAACAAATCAATTTTTTGTCGAAAACTCGAAAAAACAGTTACTACAGTCTTGAGAAAATTGGTCCATCGGCCGGTCATTTTGTGGGATTTTCTGTAAATTAGAATGTTTCAAATGGTGGTCCTCCACGTTTCGAGCAATAGGACTTTTCTATTCGTTGGACCTCGCTAGACTAACATCAGTATAGCGTCCAAGCTTTCCAATGCCTTGTTGCGGAATTCTGCGGAAGGATGCGAAATTCTGCTCATCTTGCCCTAGTTGGGCCATACATCCAGGATAGACACTTAAACTGGTCAGGTAGGTCTGACGTGTGTGTTTAGGTCTTCGGTGTTTCTAATTCAGCGACTCAAACATTAAGTCTCGATCACCACGCAAATGCTACTGGTGCTCATATCGACGCATAAATTACGAGACCTGAAAACCGAGATCTCAAAAAGTTCTATGTACAAAACTAAATTCGGAGCCTTTTGCGGAGCAGTACGACCGGACAATAACTGGAAACTTCTACATCAATTTCAATACGACTAACCATGACATTGTGCTAACTTTTCACTTAAGTTCACTTTTTTTTTTTTATTCAAATTATCATCAAAGCACTGCAGCTAAAATCACGTGTTAACTTGCACGAGCCATGGTTGCTGATTCGTTCCTTGTAAGTGTAGATCTACCATTCAGTCATATAAAGCTCAAGATTCTTAATTTTCGATTAGATAGTGCTGCTATAGTTACTGTTGTTGCATCAGTGAGACATGCACGCTCGGCACTTATTTGTTCGTTAATTTAAAACATGCCGCAAAACATTTGCCCCCAAATCATTCATGCCGGCTGAGCCGTCAAGTAATCGCCATAATTCGTACATTGTTTACATAAATATACAATATTTTGGATGGAAAACGATGCAGACGATCTGTAAAACAAAGTCAAATATGATCAATACATCTATCGGCGCTCATAGCTAGTTTAGCTTGAAAATTAGGAAAACTTATATACATAAAAGAGCTGAGGGCCTATAATCAAAAAATATCAGAGCGCCTGTCCTTGAATCTAGCAGTTTGACGAAAGCAACCGGTGACAATGGCC
The DNA here is from genome assembly GCF_002532875.2 of Varroa jacobsoni. Lineage (NCBI taxonomy): Eukaryota > Metazoa > Arthropoda > Arachnida > Mesostigmata > Varroidae > Varroa > Varroa jacobsoni. The sequence goes on from NW_019214024.1 coordinate 5,563, forward strand.
TTTGTAACATATATTTACCGATATATTATAAAATATCTCTATTAGCGAGGTACTCGGTTTCTGAATTTTGTAATACGTACGTACAGCCTATGCGTGCCTTAATAAATAGGAAATTCGTCTCAGTTTGCGTTGCAGCTGAAGTTCGATTCAATTTCAGATTTGAAAATTAGAGGTGGTATGAAAACACCAACTTTCGAGAGAGGTCGAAACGAGGTGTTAGTGTATATATCCCCGAAACGTCCGAGCTTACACATTAAAGTCTTTTTAAATGAATAGGTTTAAATGAAGCCGATAATATAGTACTGGCTGAAAGCCCCTTTGCCTCTTTGTAGATGTTGTCACATATTTTTCCTAGAAAAAGTTGAAGACATATACTGTTACGCTTCGTCATATTGTGTATGTCTTTGTAATGATCTAAAAAAATATCTACAACAGGTATGCATTTAATACATATTTTTGATAATTTTTATATCTTTTAATAAAACATATTGATACATCTACTTAATCCACCAACATAAATTTATTAAATGTAACAATTTTGCAACAAATAGCACTTGTTTCTTGTGGCTTGGACGACGGAGCTCCTGTCGTAATAGGTTACGGGTCGCTGCTTCAAGCCCCGCCAGCGACACACACACACACACACACATACACATATACACAGTATGAGAGATGTGCGGACAAAAAAAAATGGATTAACTTCCTGTTGGCCGAACTTGAAATAGCAAGCTCCTCGTTTCTTCTAACCAGAAACTTGCCCGTCTAAGCTATTGCTTCAACGAAATTAAGCCGAATACGTTGGAACATGATAACAAGTATACTGTGACGTAAATGCTTCCAATGTATTATAGACATTTCCAATTAAATAATTTTATACTTAACTTATATAACCCATAAGGAACAATTGTGAACACTTTGTGTATGAAGAAAGCTAACTGTAGCAAATGAAAAGGTTGGACAGTTCTATTTCTAGATTCAAAGCTGATCGGAGTTATCGATAAATTGTTCGAACAGAAAAATCCGTTAAAATGGTTCTTCGGATGACCCTTAACGGTGAAACACAGCCTACATTTGAAGGGGGCCAGGCGCCTGGAGCGCGACTTCCTCGTTGTTTATAATTCCGGGCACGGTTGCATGCTACTGGATCCCCCTTCCATCGACTTATCTGTCTCTACCTATCAAGACCTTCACGCTTGCAGGAAACAACTGGGCTTCCGAAAACTAGGTATCAAAGGGCACCAACAGCGGTCCAAGTCGCAAACCCACTATACAATGTTGTTCAACGAGTGTATTCAGTACGTTTACTGATGATGTGTAGTACTTCGATTGACCGTTCGCTACAACGAACTACGCTTTGCGCTCACAAATCTGGGCGGAAGTTTAGGGCCAATAAGTAATTATAGCAGTCACAATAGGTGTCTGGCGCATTCGAAGGCTCATCGTTTCACACCGAAAAAGAATAACATACGTAAAGTACGAACTGTTAAAATACGCCTCTAATGTTTGGCCATATATGTCGCATAATGGGTATTATGAAATAAATAAGGCTTAATTATTTCTGTCACCCTTATTGTAATAGCGGATATTGTCTGTACTATTACACGACTATTGCTAATACGAAATTCATTCACTTCGTCTAGTGGCCAGACGAGACAGAAAAGTCAGAAGCGATACGAACGTATTTCTGCACGTAAACCGTTAAGTGTTATAGGCATGACGGCACAAAGAAGGTCGCAAGCTGAGCTGCTCAATAAACTTTGAGACCCTCGTTACTTTGAAAACGAACACGGAACTGAGAGAATAGGAAAATCAAGGTATTCAAAAAAAAGCACCTTGTTACTCATCATTTTTACGTAATCGTTCTGTTTCCTATCAACACAAACGTTAACGCTGATAAAAAGAAAATCGTAATAACTAGTTATGCAATCTTACCTATGTACTTCGTTCAGCATTTCATGACTCACGGATATTTTCTCTTCGCTGTTGACGTGTCCTAAGCGAAAATCGTAGATCAGGTTTTTTCCTCGATGCTTTGCAGAAGTTGTTTAAGGCCACACGGTGACGAATGAAATACATCACGATGCTTTGTATACTCGTAAAAAAACAAGTTCTAACAGGTAAATAAATAGCTAATTGCCCGAATGCTTGAAAACTCCAAGCGCACAAGTACGTCGCTGTCCTTTTGATGGTGCCATCCTTTGAGGTTTGCATAGATTTCAGGTTAGTAATAATATGATACGAGCGAAAAGCTACTGAGGTGCTGTCAAGCTTTAAAAAACTACTTATTTAAAATTTTAGCTTAAGAACGACTTCATTGCCGTTAGGACTAAATACGTTGAGCTTATTTATAGAACAACATTAGTTTATACGTTAGATTTCGGATGTTTCTCCAGGCACCTGCAGATGGTAGTTGCGCGAAATGGGTCAACAAGCTGATGAGTAAGGATACCAGCCAGATCGAATATTACTCATAATGGGCGGTATGTTAGTAAGAACCAGCTGTTTGGATGTGGGAGATTCATGATTGTTCACGTTTGAGATAAACGGGAGAAGATTTGACCACCCCACAAAATACAGCTATCTCCGACTAGTGCTAGCGTTGTTTTATTTGTTTCGCTGGATTAAGTGCTATATGTTGCTGATCTGATTTTAGGGTAAATTGCTGGACGTTGATTCCACGGTTTTATTTTTCCTACCCATTACCACAACTTTTTTTTCTATTTAATGGCTTTACTTCTCTTCAACTGTTGCCTATTGAAAAGAATATATATTTATATTTACTATTTTTAACCCGTCGGGGCCAAACCCCGTACTCGTCGCTTACATTAGATAGGCATTGCTCCGCGAGGCGTCCGATCGTGCGGAAACAGTACTACTCAATGCACTTAAAGAAAAACTATGCCTTCTACAACAGGCCACAACACTTCCGCTCTAGCGTAGCAGACCCCTATTGAATCTGGTTCTTAAGGTCTTGTTTGTATAGAGATCTAAAATGCAGGCAATCAAGGGGACTTCTCAGGAGTAAGGATTACCCATCGCATATTCTGAAAGAACCACACATTTCTACGCCCGGATGCAGCCTTAGATCACTTTTATGACCCTCAGCCTAGTAGTCAAGCACGTTACTAATGCTCGAGTCTTAGACTCACGGGGTTTCTGGCCTACCTAAACATAGTACATGCAATCTAAAACGAAAAGTCATTCTAAAAATTATGTTTAAAAGTGACGTATCCATTGTCAACCGTTGTGTCAACCATTTGTTCTCATTAACCTCTGTAATGTCGTAAATACCTTCACTGAATCTTTTTGTCTCCATATCGCTCATGCCATATTTACCATAACGGAGTATGGTCACGACGAAAGGCAAATCAATAGGTACTTGGGAAGGGTCCTTCATTGCGGCCTTCACCAGGAAGCTTTCCAGTTGTCGCTCCAAAACTACCCAATATATTTTCCTGACGGTTTTATGCTCGTTAGTATCTGCTGTCACTAAGGGCTTACCAATCATAACCAATCACCAGGAAAGTATATAAGCAGCAAATAAGCATCAGTTATGATACTTTCAAGTTCACATTAGCCCTACGAGGGCTTCTGATTGGCATATGATTATATTTAGTAGTTAAAAACATCCATGAGATAGTTCACATGAGGATTTAGCTTTTATATTGTAAACATCCCAAGCAATATCCGAGTTATCTACCGGGTAACCTATGAATTTCTAGTGACTTTTATTTGACTGCTAAAGTTTTAACATGTTAGATGATGGCACTATTCAGAAAATACTATAAAATGTGTCTGACATCGTGAGAAATATAACCGTAGCAGATAAATACCCTAGAATAAACATTTCGCTTGGAAGATTTTCAAGGGTGCTATGAGAAAAAGTAGAAAGCAAGCTGAAATAAAAATGAGGCCTAACGGACAGATAAATTTAGGTACTTCAAAAAGCGCGGATTTTCCGTTAAAATTCACACTATGTATTATCTAGATCCAAAGAGAATAGTTAAATTGGGTATCTGCTTTAGTTACAAGCCTAAAGCGCCGTGTATTTGTATCGTCTTTGTCAGAGCTATATTTCTATTTGTACTTTTTGTCATGCGGTGATGCAGCTTAATAAACGGAAACGCTACTGTTCCGTCCACGGCGATACACAAAAAAAAACAGTGAAACATTATAGATCATATACGGAACTAATCTACTTATAAAATCATGCCATCATATGTTAAGTCACATAATCTTACTAGAATTTGCAAAATATATGTAAAAGTATGACTATGGCTAGTTCACACATGAGCCGCAGATTATGCATATGGAACGAACTGCGTTCAGTGTTAGAAAAATCGTGGAAATTCACGGATTTTCCGATTATCGAACGATTGTCAATGTTTACCAGAACAGTAAGACTACCCGTACTCTTTTGAAATTCAACGTTACTCCTGTTAACATCTCTGAAGTAACGATACAGGTCACCAAATAGGTTTCAGTCACTGAATAGGTTCAATGTACTTGAACTTTTTCAACCACTGCTAAATCTGACTTGTCTATCATCAGCTGGGCTGTCACAGTTAATTCCGCTTACTTTAACTTCGTCGTCAGTAAGGCCATTTTTCAGGAAGTTCGTATAACCTTCAAGGGGCGGGTACGATTCTGAAGCAGGTTTGCAGAGAAGCAACGGCAAAAATTGGCGTATCGTAACACTCGTTGCTACATAATTCTACTAGCTGCCATTATAGGCACTATTCGTAGCTGAAGCAAATAGTACATCAAGATAGTATAGCTGTCGACCGTGATATACCCTGTTTATGGAGGTCTGCTCTTCAAGAGTATCCGATAAAGATTTTGGCAGCCTAAATAATAATATTTAGGTAGATCGCTTTTGCTAATATCATCGCAAAATTGGGATGTTTAGTATGAAAGAAATACTTACGGATTTCGGAAAAAGGCACAATGCAGATAAGAACAATAAAAGAAAATTAATTTCCCTTTTAGTTTACGTTTGGCGTCTGTCTGAGCAGACAGTTTGTGGCCTATATAGGCCAAACAGCGCTTAGAGATACTACTTAAAGCTGATTTGGATTTGGACGTTGAATGTATTCAGTGGTTAGGGAAGTAGCCAAGCCTAGCATGATGAAGAGTGCTAGAGCAATGTTACTACCACAAACAAAAAAAGAAACACTAAAGAGGAGACATTCGGTCCAGTGACCCGCCACTACGCGTTATTAAGAACGTCGATTGTCGGACAAAATACAAGCACGCAGTTATCCTGCACCCACGACAGCAATAATCGTCTAAAGATATGCTGAATAAAGCCTCAGGTAAAATAGATATCTATACGCATTGATACAGGAACGTTATTTGAAATTAATATTTTTCTAGACATTATATTCTCGACGCGCGTCAGCATTCGATCAAAATTTCAACATGGACTCTACTGTAACAAAAAAAAAATGAACTAGAATACTCGACACATAAAAAAAAAGCGTGCGTAAAACTCATACGTTCCTAATTCCGTCCTATTTATACTATAATAATATATAATACTCCTATTTCAAGCAAGTCCAAATAATATTAAACATAAATACGAAGATCGAATTATATCAATGGTAGGTACTGTTATTTGCAAAACAATTATTTTTTTTTACTGTCAGTGTATACAGAATTCATTTGTATAAAGCAATCGAATCCCCCACTGGCAAAAAGGAGGATGCCAGAAACGTCGGCTACGTTCGCTACTGACGATAGCTGTTCCTGTGGTTTCTTATCAATACGATCTTAAATCAGGAGAACCACAAGAATAGGCCGAGAACAGAGATTAGATAACCAAATACTACCGCGCGCTGAATTATAAAACTAGGATTTAAGGTTGATTCAGGATTCATACAAAGGGCTTTTATATATTGCGCACGTTTGCCTTAGCTGAAGCTAGCGCACGTAAAACAATCAGGAACGTCTTATTTTGACGTTGCCTTGGGTATACCATATTCTAAAATGTATATCTTTAGCGTATAGCAATAGTTCGTAAGTTATTCAACGAATATATCATACGTTCATTACTATCTATATAAATAGTAATCAAACTTTTGTTTGAAAAACTCATACTAGCTGTCGCTATATAAAAGTCTAAAATTTGACCAAATTCGTTGGGCTGTTTTGTTGCAGTCGAATGTTATGGTCGAACATAACCCAGAAGCCTTGGTAGTATACGGTTACCTAATTCCATCCATTTCTACATTATTAACGCTGTCACGAGTGCGTAAAAACAATCAGGTCTCCAGAAGTTGTTTATCAAATTCAATTTGATTACCACCTTGCATGTTAATCAGTGTACTTTAGAACCTCTTACCTTTTACGTGACAAACTTAAACTTACGATAGCATGAACCATGGTACCCTTGGTCGCTCAAAGGTAAGTTATTTCACATTTATCGTGGTCGTGCTGTAGCATTATAAAATCGTACTAGATAAGTTGTTCCTGTTAAAAGGAATACACCTCTAAATTATTTAATTAATGAGGACCGAAAAGTATTATCTATATATATATATATGGAGGACCCTAGAACGTTTTCTGATTAGGCTAGATTCGTCGATCCTTCTTCTGACCCAGTGTGTTGTTGACTTGTAGAGTACAAGCCAAATACAATTACGTTTCGTGAGTGATTGATCTGTTATTATAGACGCATTGGGCCTTTCTGGGTTTCTTTGTATTCGAGTGATCAAATGCACTTTTTGCATGTTATTCGACCAGTTTAAGCGCATATCGTTTGGTGACCTGAACAAATCTAACGAAGCCATGTTATTCAACCGCGACTAAGCCACCTAAAAGAGTTGTTTTTAAATTCTTCGATCAAGTGGGGCCTGCTATGGGAAAAGTTCGCGCAAAATTAAGACAAGGCAGAGCTGTCAGGTGTATATCTTGTCCAGGAGCACTGGCCTAACTTCAGCCTATCTGGGTCGACAGCACGCTTGGTATTGTATTCCAATCTCATGTTTATCATAGCGTGTCTCCGTGAAGCTTACAATAAGCGAACGTAGAAAGCATATAACATAGGTGATCGTTGTCTTATTGTCGTTTGAGAACATAAGTTTAGCATTCATCTACGATTCTGTGATTAGAATTCTAGATAGATCTGTAACAAAAACAAATTGTTACGTCAAGACAGACCACAATAGAGGATAGCCTGCTATAGTAAGTCAGGTTTTTAGTTAACGTAGGATTTTCGTCACACCACCGAAGGTCATCGCCTATATGACATTGCCGAAAATTACTTTCGCTGCAGGCCGTCAGTAGAGCCACGGCCGATTTCAACGATATTCTCTTAGCAATAACAACAAAAAGGCAAGGATCCTTGTAGTGTTACGGATGTCGGTGTCGCTTTGGGTGGGCAAATGATGCAAATGAAACATGCGTAGATCAGCTTAATAGTGATTATTAACAGATTCATACTACTTAAGTAATCGGTGATGCCCTGTCCTGTGCAGTTGGCCTTAATGAGTCGAACGGACGCAATACGGCCAATATTAATCGCAAAACTCCTCGTAACTACTAGATATTACGACAAAATGCATGATCAACGATGTTATGGGCGGAGAGGTATGTGACGAAAATAGGCATCAGATAAGCAGAAGAACGATATCATTTCCATAATACTGAAAGTACGCTTTCGATTAACAGAAAAACTTCATAATATCTACTTGTATACCTCTTTCTATGGACTCATGTTTTCGATCAGCTTTCAGCGTTCTTGATCGGGCTTCGTTGCAGATAGTTGTTCAGTTATGTTGGATTAATGCTTTACTGTTCTCAGTACTGGGCAAAGAAAACTAAATAGTTTTTACTTTGTTAATTACAATTAAATGCTATAGTAAATCAGTTCGTATAGTTTAAATGTTGCCGCCCATTACGTGTAACGATTGCATGTCCAGTTACTTTTTTAAATTTGCAATTATTACATGAAGTAAATTCAATCGTTACGTTCATTTTCAAGCTCTTGATGAAGTTCAAAGCAATAACAAGGCTAGGCCCCCGGATCTGTGGAAGATTATAACACCGTCAACGACAGGACCGGTGGCGCGCTCTAGCGATGGCTTGGCGAAACATCGGTACGAAAGGAAGTAATCATTCGAGAAGAGCAGTATCTGAGAAGCTCCGATGAGCGCATGTAACGCGATTATAAAACATAAACTACCGCGTCAGGAAATCGCCAGCAAATATTAAATATTATATAATAGAAATATACTGTGAGGACACAGTGCCGCAACAATTTCAATATAAATCATAGTGTTTTTTTTTTTTTTTCGAACACACTTTCTATATAGATGCTTCAACAAGCATTTCACTGATCAAGTGTACGCTTCTGAATGAACCTCCTCTCGTGAACATACGAAACGTGTATGTACATGTCTATCGCACGATGGGCATTGAACTAACAATGTTGAGCTGCGCACGCGTCCAAAGTGAGAAATCTGTGTTTTAAATGGTAGAAAATGAACAACTATCAGTTGATTGTTTTAGCGGTCAAGCGGCAATACGGTAGTTATCCCTTATACATATGGAAGGTTGTTCTGATCCTAAATGAGCGCTGAGATTTGGTTTCGAAATTCGATTATTTTATCTCTACGTTCCTAGACTTGGGTTCCGATAGAACAAAAACCTTCTGAATTCTCTGTTTTTGGCACAGCGAAGGACTAGAAACACTGTAGAGAAGGACCATATGTAATCAAATGTCCTAATAAAAACAACGTCTGGAATCCTTTTATACAGCTTCTCACAAACATGGAACCTACTACGAATTATATTTAGCTCGAGACATAAGATCTGACAAGCGCGGTCAGCAGAAAGTTTTTTCTGTTATCTCCTATAATCGAACTGTGTTTACAGGTAGAGATGCAGAAAAACCACAGAAGCTAGATCCTCCCAGATGATGCGTGTAGCTTGAATAATGTTAAGAGTTAACTTCAAATATATTTGATGATACAGGGAACTTACCGAAATTTTGATCAACACTTCATCATAATGAAGATGATATATTTGCTTAGGTATAAGAAGTGTATCATCATACAAGTCGAGTAAGTCCAAGTTTGTAAAGCTGAAATAGCCCCAGCTGAAACTTGTATTTTTTTTTTTAAATAAACCAGAACAGGTATTTCTATGTGCTGAAAATTTGCCAGAATATATATAATAGACCTTATAATAGGAGGTTGGCCTTGTTTTAGGTGTTTGTCAATCGGATTCAAACATTCGCGCATGGACTTTTCCAATACGAGATTATGCCAAGTACATTCCCTCTATTTTTCATCAACAGAGATGCGTGCATCATTGTGCTATATAAAGCTAACAACTTCCCCCTTTCGAGCTGGGTTGTGTTACGCTACGCGAGAAACTGCAACTGACTCATTATTATTTATTTCATTATTACATGTTATATTACTTCTAGTAACGACATCGATAATAGGCAAAAACGAGTTAGTCACACGTTTTTGTTCTTTATGCTGTTTTCATTGTGTTATATAGGACTTAGATTGGTTTTGTTGAGGACAAGGACATATGACGAGAATCAAAGCAGTATATTTGATTTGCCTGTTAGTCTTTTTTTGTATTCATGGAACGCGTTGCGATGTGTTCTTCTGACAACCTGAATTTTCCCTTTCCATCCTCGAGAACTTGTAAGTGAACACTTAGCAAAACGCCGACTCGCCCTTGTGCGATTTTTGATTTTTCAAAGGTTAGGTTACCATGTCCACGTAGACCCTTTAAATCGATTATGTGTAACCCAACATTTGGTAAATCGGTGGAGCCTATTCGGAACGCATAAAAATCGATTCGGTAAATCAAAGCACAAAATTTTATCCGTTATTGAAAAATTCTCATTTAGAACCTGTAGTAACTGTCCGCAGTGCAGGCACTTATAACACCCACTCATGACTATAACCACCTGTAACCTGAAGCTTGAGTTCGGCAGGTGTTATCCAGCCTGTTAATGCAACGTACACTGTAGAAAGTTTTGAAAAAAAAAGGCCACGAGACTACTGGCAGATAAAATTGGACCTTACTAGGATAATTTTACTTGACTTGTGGCCGTTTAAAGCAAAAACTACGGATGTTTTTAAACCTTCTTTGGATTTTTAGGCTGTTGGACGGGGAGGCTCGACTTGATTATGAAAGTGCATAATGGTTTTGGTGGCTTCACTTTAGGGCCAGGCAGCGCATGATGCAGAGTTTTCCCCGAAAATTTCTAGAACGGTAGAGGCATCCATCTGCAAGACGATTGGCATACCTGAATGCCCTGGTAAGAAGGCAGTCACCATTCAAGTCGCACAAACGGGGCGACACATTTAAACGAGGAGCAAAACAGGTCCTGCAATGCGACTTGGGTTGTTCATTAGGTTGAGAACAAAAATGACAAGTGCTACATTATAGTTATCTACTATTTAGCAAGTAGGCATAAACGGGCCAACATTATAACGGGACGCCATACGTTTGTCCCTTACAACTAAACGCATAAAAATAGTGCTATTATTATATAATCCTACAACTGGAGTATTAAAAACTGTTCAATTAATATTTTTTGAACAGGTTCAATAAAGACGGTGCAGCTCGTAAGGTCAACTTTGAAAAAGTCTTCTTATTAGTTATACTTATATATTAAGTATTATTAGTTATACAATGTTCTATGGGTGGCAGTTCTCGCTGCCGTAGGGAACATTGAAATACACAGGGTCAATAGAATTTTCCAAGTGCACATATCAAATATAGCAGTCCTTGTCGTCGTTAAATTCAGTTTGCTAAACAGCCGTAGACCTTTTCAAGCTCCAGCCATAGCAATGGTCTGTTGCTTATTATGTGACACCGTTAAGACTGAATTGTAGCAAATGCATAAAGCCAACCAGCAAACACCTATAGAATGAAAAGCCTTGAGGGAAAAGGCTATTTGCTGCTATATGTAACACTAACAAATAATGAGCTTATTAAGATTTTCGGGGAACGTAGAATTGTTCGACCCATATACTGCAACGCCTTCGCAGAACCATTGTTGGTCCATATTTGATTTTTGACCTATATGTCTTCCGTCTCTGTGTGTCCATGAGCTGACCAACGATTACAATTGGATGAGCTCGAGTGTCCGTCCAATAAAGCCTGCTGAACAAACGATCTGCAGCATAAATAGTTCAAAGACGTTCCAATTCCGATTTAAGAATGAAGTCACAAGCTATTACTACGTCTTGCTACATTTTGTATCTGAAGTTTGATTTCTAAGCAAGCGAAGTAAAATTACTGACAACATCAGAAGACACCTACACAGTTCTAAGATGGAAAAAAAAGTCTGCTTTCCTGAAAGAAAGAATTAGGACTCCCTCTACTGGACAATGGATGATAAATTATTTCTATCTGAATCATTCCAACATGCTTTGTGAAACGCGGCTAAATAAACGCATGGTCTGATTAAAACGGGAAAGCCTCACAGCTAAAATTAACGAACATATACGTAATAAGATATAATCTACAATTATATATAGATAGATATAATATAAGCTGCAAGTTCGGTACGGAATTTTCACGGATATGGGTTACTTAAAGTCGATTTCAGCTGTACTTGAAGTTAAACTATATTTCACAACTTTAGATCTTATAATTTTGACAATAACTGAAAGCTATATGGGTTTAAGCTACGCAATTGAGACGAGCAGCATTCTCCTGTTCAGGCTCATTTTACCCAATATAAGATTGCCTTACACAAGGAGACTTTTGATAAAGGGCATAAGATCGCGTGTAGTGAGTGGGTAAGCTGAATACATTAGTAGCGTTTGCTTTAAATAGGTCTAGAAGCTGAATTGTCTTGACGTACGTTCTCATCAGAATGATGTTCGCGCTCACTTACGCAGTTGTACGCGCCTAAACAATATCAAATAGTTCGTTTACAGATCTGGAACTGGCGGCAATAAGTTTTTTTCGAGCGTATGGTATGTCTATTGTATTCATCGCATTTTATTAGCTTGTTGCCCCTTTTAGTAAATATACCAGCTAAGCTGTATGTTCAACATAACTGCAGCGTACTTACGGTTGATGAGAGACGTGGTTTCGTTTCATACCTCGAAGCAAAGTACAAAGCGGCATTGAGTATATCTGAAAGCGCATCTGGGTTTTCTTCCGCCGCAGGTTCGACCTGTCGAAGGAAGAAAAAACCATTTTGCAAAAGTAGACAATAAGAGCGGGTCTATTGCGAAGAAACAGTTTCAATTAACAGCAAAGGGACATGTACAAATAGTTTCAATACACGCACCCAGATACCAAGGTTGCAAAAGAAACCGATTTATGGTCTGTTTAAAGCTTAAGCTCAAGGTCACCTACGACATACTTACGTAGTACCTATCATAAGTACGCCTAAGAAGTGATTGACAGCGAGCTCTACAAACTAAGCTACGTTGATCGTTGATACTCTTTGTGGTGCTACGCTGCGTCGAAATGTTCAAAGGCTGTTTACAGGGATTCTAGTTCATATAGCCTGTGATAGCTTAGTAGGTAACGTATTTGCGTGTTAATCTTAGGATCATGTTGTGGTCCAGGTTCCATAGACAGACTCTGTTTCATCTGACGGAATACCTAACGGCGATACGGGGCATAAAACTCGAAATAGAGAGATCCTATAGCTTAAAATCTAACGCAAAATTCCGTGTTAACCCACTGCAGCATTTCTTCGAGTAGATACTGGCTCACAGCCCTGTTCGCAAACAGACTCTATGCGAGATCTAAACGATGCTGTGGTGCCAAGAATGAACAACAAATGGATCATTTAGTTGGAAAAGAGGGGTCGAATTCGATGGCCTGTACCAGCTCTGAAAACTCAATACGGTAGACGTGTAGTCAGAAACATATCGCCCTATAACACAGTTGTCCTAGGTTATTCAAACCTCATCGCCTTCACTTCTCCGCGGGTAATAAGTCTTACTGGAGCTGCTTCAATAAATAGAACGGAAATCTCAACGTATACAGGGAAGTGTTACGACTCAAAATCATTCCGACAGGATTGCATTGTCGGATACAGTTGGCGTAAATCGCGGTGACCCCTATGGAACTACACCGAATTAGATAAAGAACAGGTGGATGGCCAATGTGTCCCAAAGAATCTTAGGGATGATCGCATACAGTTATTTTTTTAAATGTATTATATAATTGTGTAGAAAGTCAAATAGTTTTCATTGGCGCCCGCTTGGTAGTATAGAAATAAACTCTTAAATCAGTTCTTTAGGGCCTGATTCCTCGTTTAGCTGGATAATGAAGAACACTATGAAGTGAGGCCTGACGTAAAAGCACTACCACCCAAATCAGAATCCCAATCGCCCTTAACTGCACTCATACCATTTGGATAATAGGTCTGACGGGATCACTCGTATTTCCGCCCCAGTATGTATGACTTTCGCCGCTTCCAAGAAACCCACTCATTAAATCACTGTTGTTATCTACGATTCCATTACCTCCGGGTATTCTAACCAATTCTGAAATAAATCCGCCATTGGGGTCGCTGTCGTTGCTAACGTCCTGTCTTGCACCTTCATTTTTATCGGCGTCCCCCTTAGTGCTCGCACCGTCACTGGCATCGGCCTCAGTTCCAGCGCCTCTGCCGATAGCGTTCGCGCCGCCGTTCTACTTCGAACCCGAGCTCCGAAAGCCGGAGACGAGCATATATCACAGGTTCACAAAAGGAAGTAAGAGAAATTAAGATGTTATACTTGTCCCTAGCTATTCGTACACATCGCTCATGTGGGAGCTACAAGTAATGACCGAACCATGTAGTTAGTTGAATATCCCAGAAGAGACTTGGTACCGTAATTAGTGTCATCATAATAATAAATACTTCGAATTTGATGTCCGGCACTAGCGCTAAGCGTTACTTCGGACGCCCGGCTCTCGGGACGAAACGAGATGTCTCCATGTCCGGTTTTAATCGTAGACTCCCTCGTGTCCCTGAGTTTGGTGAGCAAAGCCATTGCGCTATCAAGTGGACAGTGCCATTATAATGATATAATCTAAGTCTACATCCAGTACAGTCATTAGCTAGATAAACAGTCCAGGGTGGTTCCGCATTATTACCATCGCTGCCACTGTTATCACCTGTCTGTTGTGTACTTACGAACTTCGACGAAAAATACCGCACAAGATGCAACAACGAAGAACTTCATGACCTCGGAGTCAACATGCGATGGTTAACTAACCATAACTTGTGAACTTCTAGGTTCTGAAAATTATGCGAACCTTCTGTTCTCCGCCAAAAAGCTATATCCTGCATAATTAACTAACATAGTTAATGTTGCTATCATAAATCACAGGTCAACCGTCCTAACAGTTTCTAGGCTGGACAAGTGTTCGCTTGGCGTTTTCTACGGCCAATAGAAAGCTACTATGCAGAATCATGTTCTACTTGCAACCAGTAGTGACTACCATTATGGGTAAAATGCAACCTAGCAAAGTTCTTTGCCAATAATATTACTTATACTACCTATTTAGTAGTAAGCTGAATTCGCGGTTTCGGGAAGATTCGGGAAATGGGCTTTTTAGGAAGACGTGACGTGAGCTCAAAGTTACAGCACATCCAGTAGCCGGTACGGTTTACGTTATTGTAAAGCGTCAAAACGCGGCCCATGTGTCAGTTAGAGGTATAAAAATTATGCAAATAGGTGGCAGATAACGTTCTGCTAGATGGACGTTATATATGATAATCGTTCAGCAGAACAATCAAATAAATAAATAATCCACTTCTTCTGATCAATGAACTAAGTCATAGATACAAAATCAAGATAGTTGATTAAAAAATTCGAACTTACAGGTGGTATTTATGCTGTGTCGGTGATTTGCTAACGTTTATTTCAAATCGATTGGTAAAAAAAGCTGCCAAGCCTTAGACTATTTATAGAAAAGTCAGTAAATTGTCGGCAACATCGAATATCTCACATAAATAATATATAGATGCTTATAGTGATTAAAATAAGACAAGAGCAAGGAGTTTATAGTCTTCGTGCGATTCGGAATTCTGTGTCGGACGGAAAAGACGTCGTCTAACTTCTAATTTCTTCCGCAACGCGAATAACATCGAATTTAAATAGAAACCGCCTGACAGCTATTTATCTAATTGTTTAACATCGTAGTCCCTACAACAAGGTACGGTTCTTTTGATTAAGCGTCTCGTCGATCATCATCCCTTCTTCAGCTCAACGAGCGATTGTGGGTAAAAAAAATATCTCGCTATATCTAAAGATTATTAATAGCAATCCAGACTGGGTTCCGCAACAGACAATTAAGACGGGCGCCACTGCTCTCGTAGTGGATTCTTTAATTCTAAGTACAGAACAGGTATGAATAAGTAAAGGATTGTTATTATAGTTTTGTAGCCAATTATTCCAGGTGATACGTAGAGCTTTTTCTAGGCAACTTTTACCAAATTATCATCGTAAATTTCGGAGCTACCATAGGACATTCGTTTTTCAGGCCACTACATTCAAATGTTTGACTATAAATCCTATCGGCAGTTCTACACGTTGATTGTTAAAGCACGAATAAGACAATCGACGGAATGGACGATGGGTCAAAGTTTGTTTCTTACTTTTACAAGAAAACACACGGTCCTTCAAAGGCCCTTTTAACTATTACGTAACACTATTATAGTCTTTTTCTTTCTTAACTGAATGCATGGCTCGACAACAACGACGACGCAGCGTAAAGCAATACTAGTACTTATGTTATAAAATACTACGAGATAGAGGTTGACGAAGAGAGAGAGATGTGATAATTCCGGAATGCGTTTATTGAGTATCCGTACTTTGCAACGTTAGAGTGGCTACGGTAAAATCTAAGCACATCTGAACTGTTATATTCCATTTATAAATCCTAAGGACTAGTTAACTCCTGATTAAAAGCTCTAGCGAGTTTCCCTTTAGGAAAGGACTTTGCAAGCCTCACTGCTCTTTAGAATAAGCCATCGAGTATGTAGCGTAATACCAGTGGAATTTTACCGCCTCTAGATATGTAGTTTTGCAAAGCTGAAGCCCTGCATATATAGTACTCGTGATAACTTTGTGGGTAACGTATTTTCTCGCTAGTCCTAAAAGCACGTGGTCGAGGCTCGAATCCGGGCATAAACACATTTCGTTTCGTGCTGGAAGCCAGCCGTCTGTCTGATGGAATGTCTAATACGATGCTGGATGTGAAACTCGAAACATAAAGCGAGAGAGAGAGAGAGAGAGGGAGAGAGAGAGAGAGGGAGAGAGAGAGAGACTTTGCAAGCATACTCGTGGGGTCGGGTTGTAATTAAGGACTGCAAGTCCGAGAAGCTGAAAGCGGATAGGTTGAGAAAGACGGGTGGCGTATATCCAGATCGTCAGTGAACCAGGAGATGACGTAGTGCACGCTCAATTTGGAAAAGACATGCTGGTCTCGGTTAACAGTAGGATATCCACACGAACTGGAAAAACCTGTTAAAATATCCTACTTCAATATGTTCGCCACTTCCCTCAATGAGTATGTCATCAACTTCTTCACATTAAGCATGCTTCGAACAACTCACACATAGCATACAATGAATTATACCTTGCCCTGCTTCTCAGCATGATCTCTCGGATAATCCTGGGATACGAATTCAAATACGGTACTGTTACACAACTGTGGACATAAATCCATGCAGATGGTCCCTAAATAGGCCATCACTTGCGTTCTTCTCTTGAGAATAATTACAATCAAAAGCACACTTTTTTGTTATGTGGTTCTCTGGTCATTCCAGTTTGGCATAAATCACTAATATTATAAACATCTTCTAATAAAAAGTCTAGCATGGAGTGTGTAATGAGCAGCAAATGACAGGCATACAGCGGAGGCAGGCATACGAGGTTTATCTATCAAGTTTTCGAAAAACATTGAAGGAAGCGGTGAAAAGCAGTCGCATAAACAATTCGCACAGACAGCATATTGTGCCTCGAAAACACTGCTGAAACATACAAGGAAAATGTTCGTATGCAAATACACACATATTTTCGTATAAACAACTGTCCAACGAACCCTTGTATTTCACAGGAAACAAATACAATTGTACGCAAAGCTGAATGAAATATCGATTTGCTTAGTTAAATAAAATCTGTAGGATTTTTTACCGCCCGTTTTATGGGGTACTTATTAGCTTATTATAATAAGCAGGATATTTTTCGAAAACAATTTGTGTTTATTTATGGCAAAAAAAATCGCGTATGGCATCTGTCCGATCAATGACGCAGGTCATACGATATTAACAACACCTACACACAGCAAAGTCGTTGTTAAATGTGTTAACTAGACAGTTGAAACGATTTGATCCTGTCTGTCTGGCTGACGCTCGGCTTGCGATAAATTATTCTTAATATTTTGCCTATGGTGCTTTTTTTAGCACTACTGCGGAGAAGCATGAAGTCGTAGCTCTCTCTCTCTCTTATGTGTCTTTCCGGTGTTGTTGATTACATTTCTTCACCTCGATTCGTTCATCAATTAGGGCTATCTTTGTAACAAAATGCTTCACATGGATGAGCAATTTTAAGCCGCCGGCTTGCGTCACAGCAGCTTAAAATACGAGCTCTGCCACCACTTCAGCCATCATCGGCATAATTACTTAGTTAGCACTTCATATATGATCTTCTCTTGCTATTTCAATTTACGTCTGGTCCCTGGATATGTTCCAGATTTACTAGAAAGACCGGCCTTTCGAGCAAAATTGACTCAAACGTCTCTTTTTTTTTTGCCTGCAAACTGCGGAAATAGGCCGAGCAAAACATCGAATAATATGCGCTTTTAATAAAAAAAGGAAAATAATACCCTTGAACAATAGAATCTATGGCCAAGCATCTACAGACAGCATAAGACCTATGAAAAACCTCATCGTAAGCTTCACGTTCTTCTTCAGGTTTCACATAAATAGCTCTGTCAGCAGCTCGTCTAATTGCCTGTTTGCTCTCATGAGATACGACAGCAGTTTTGATATCGTTGACTGAATTGTATGTCTAGGAAGAAAGGGTGTAGCTTTAGTATTCAGATGATACCACCGCGCCGCTTCCGAAGATTTCCGTACTATGCTCTAGCCAGGATAGCCCGTTAATTGGTTTAATAATAAGTATATAGTCGAAGTTCCGAATTCGACTGGGTAGGATCGCGCCCTACGTGTGACGACAGTACGACTTCTTCTACGAAACCTCATCGAGTTTTCTTCGTTTAGTGTAATTTCAAAGCCTTGTTTATGAACGAAAGTTGGCACTATAGTCAGAACTTACTATATTTCGAACCTTATCTGGATGGTGCAAAACTATTATGTGTGTTATAACATTTTAATGCACACAAGTTATCTAGTATTTGTTTTTCGTCGATAGGACTTGAAACACTGCATAGAAAATAATATTTTTACACAGTGTACGCTGAACGAACACAGACCAAGCGGATATGGTTGGATGATGCGATGGTTACTTGTATCGACAGGAATACCGATAGACAGGAAGTCAGAGTTCAACTTAATGTCATGTCAAATTAGTAGGATAATATCTTTCTAATATGTATACTTCTCAGTAATGCCTATCCAAGAGATGGCCAGTGTTAAATTCTTTTTGCTGGTGAGGATTATTGGCAGCCAAGCTGTTACGATACGTTCCTGCGAACTCTTTTAGCCTATATCTCTTTTAACCACCTCGATGTGTCGAGGTGTACATCTATCTGGCGCCGTTGTTGGGTCTACCATCGGACGCCAGGCTGCTAACACGAAACAAAACTCCGTCAATGCTACTATTCGAAACAAGACCACAACGTGGGCCTAGGATTCGGAGGCAAGTACGTTACCCATTAATCTATCACGGGAACTCTTTTGTCTTAGTTCACGATATGTTATAAAAAGATGTCCTCAGGTACAGTGTCTAAAAATATATATATTTACTTTAAAAGTACCTAATTACCACGATGCGGTCGAACAGAGGCATTCTAAACGTCGAGCCGCTATAACCATTTGTGGGTGTCCTGCGTTGCCGTTGTGTAAAAAATGGGCCTATTCACGCGGCTAGACCTTCGTATGCTCTAAAATACGGGTCCAATGACACACTTGCTTTATCATCAGTGTTGCCAAAGATCACAGGGAATGAATTTACAAACTGGAATAGGCTTTCGCTGATTGTGAAAATAGAAAGCATCTATTTCAAATGTCAACGGCCGTAGGCGTGTGTGGCCGTATTGGGTCATATGTTGCCCAATGCGACCTGAGCACTTTTTCGTAACACAGAATTTTGAAGAAAAATTTGATTAATTACGTCGGTCAAATAATGGGATATTTCTAAATACTGCCCGTGTATTCAGAGCTCATAGTGCTCCCCAATCTGAGACTATTTTATGTCAGCCGCTGCTTCAGATCCTCTGTGGCCAACCTGAATATTCGCTACATCATGTGTGAAATTTAAACAAGCCTCTTTTATTGATTAGGCAGTTTTGTTAATCCAGTTATTTTTCCAATTAAATTATTTTGGTTTTCGCGGTTGAACCGACGACAGTTTGTTTTATTTAAGATCATACCGTTCCATATTATGAGGTTTACACACGATGTAAACTTGATAAAATTACCATATCTCAGAACAAGTACTGATCAATATAATAGCCACCTTTCACGAAAAGTCAAAATTGTTATTACTAACAGACCCAATGATTAGTTCGCTTTTTTGCTGTCGTCCACGTTGGGTTCTGATCTAATTAGACTTCACGCAAACCCACACGCATTTATTTGTTCCGATGTAACTGGCGTTAATAAAGGCGCCGGGTCGTACAAACACAGTGTGTAACAATTACAAATTGTCGCTCGTGTTATTACTCCTAAAAAAGGGCTGACCCATAAAACAGCAGAAGTAGTATAATTAAGAAGCACCTGCAGTATGTTTAAATAAACAAGCTATCATTTCCCACCATTGCATTCAAGCCTTTTTTACCATGTCGGTAGACTAAATGTTTGAAATAACTAAAATAACGTTTTTATTTTTAATTGTGCGTGTATGATATTTGCAAGCGCCTGCTTCATTAGAGTACAGGTCATACTATTGTTATTACTAATTCTACTTTGACTCTAGATCGATTTGTTTGTCAGTTTTACGTTAAATCACATCCTTCCATAGACACGCACTACATATGAAGATCCCCTTTTAGGACTATTTTTTTGTTTCTACGACGTCAAATTTTGAACATACATGGAATAAAATAATTACATATTATGCTAATGGATCCACTAATTGAGCCAGGTAATGGTAAGACATCTAGCCAGCTCAGGACCTTGTTGCGTGACATTAGAACTCGTATCATATAAACACGTAACACAAACGTTAAAAGCGATCCAGTGAACATCCAAGGTGGCAATTATACGGCTGAGAGGACCAGGTATTTGCCCAATAGCTTGATGAAGAGGCAGCTATTCAACCTACAGTAACTTGCGTTGAAGACCTTTAAGGGAATAATAACGAAACCGTTGAAATGTGTAATCTATTACGGTAAAATATGAACGCTTAATGATGAAACCAACTCATTCCCCTGGAGTCGCCACCTGTTGCTACAGCTAGCCAGCGAAATCCCCAGGGAACCTTTCTAGCCTTTTGCTAGCGGCTAAACGATTGGAAGTATTCGTAGAAGCCAACTGTATCAGTCCCTGTAACCTGTCTATCTACAAACGGCTTCTTACGTAACCTTCCCGTCTACTGTCTGTGCCTATCCTATGTACACCTATCAATGAAACGATATTGTCTGTTTGATCTACGTTGTTTAGCGTACGCTCCGTACGACCACTGATTCATTGGCTAAGATCGGCCTTAAATAAATGGTATAAATAAATGGGCTAAGAGAACAAATAGCTGGATAAAAATATCTTTATTTATTCAGACAAATTGTGTAGTATTAGATAAATTATAGCAGCATGTAATATTATTTTACTGAACACCAATCTGTTGAAAATGAAGACCACTTATTTGGTGCCAAAATTGTGTTAGTTAGGTGCAGTATTGCAAACAAACTTTTTAGGCAAAACATGAGATTGTGTTTCCGAACGTAAATATATCAAACAATGGGAATTATAGTGATGCTGGACCCTGGTGAAATAACTGCCTATAGGAAAAGTGTCGCTGATTTTATTCTGTTTTGAACCTTGGACGTCAAAAAAGCTTTTTAACAAACAGAAGAACCTGCTAGATCTACTCTTTAGATTTGAAACGCTTAGAAACAATCCTCCTATCTATTTCAAGATTGCCAAACGTTATGACCGGTTTGTGTGGACGTGGTAAAAATGAGAATGCTTTTTTATCTAACTGCGACTTTTATCCTTGTTCAAGTCACCAAACGGAGTGATTCTGTTTGAACCGCAATGAAAGGGTGTTGTACGCACGTCAGTCTCCTGTAACGGCCACAAGTCATTGATTGACAAAATTTCTCCAAAGGATTAGTCGTAAAAGAACTCTGCACTTCTAGGGTTTGAAAAGCAAGTTACTTGCTATCGGGGAGCATACCAAAAGAAGAGGATGTTAGTGGTTCCAGTAACGCCCCACGTCATATTTTAAAATCGCTCGTGGAAAGACTGCGCTGCGTTCTCGAAGAAAAAAAAAGTTCTCAGTCTACGTGCGTTGGAATCCTTGTCTCTTGAGGGGCATTGCGGACATGCATTTCTGTATTTAGTAGAGATATTTCACGTTATGTCAACACAGTGGGGAAATAACTGAAGCGGGACGGCGTCGGTCACTGGTGATCAACACTCCTTATATTTAATACTTTCCCGCATACGAATTTATTAAGTATCCTCTTACTAGAGGCTTTTTTTTTTTATAATGCTGAATAAGAAAATTGAAGCAGGAACAAATGCCCTTAACATGCGTTCCTATTTTTGCGCAATAATCCCAGTGGGTCTGTAGTGTTCTAGCGCAACTGTTAAAACGTACACGAATAGGTTCGTAGTGAAGGGGTTCTCTTAGCAGTGCAAAAAGACTCACTCATAAGACGCCATTCGACAACCTGGAGTAAATTAGAAGGTCCACATAACTAGAGAGGGTTCTAGCGAAGGTAGGGGCCTGGAAAAAATATTATGTTTACTAGAACTGCGGCCCAGGCTAATTACAGCCTGATATTCCGGCTTTCGGCGAAGAGTTATATATGTATCAAACGGCAAAATAATCAAGTAACTTGCGAGAAGCACTTTTTCTGCAGTAACAACTATGTTCTTAGATCACCGTCAATAACCACAATTTCATAAGTGGAAACAATGTATTCTATCTAGGCCAACCAGCTAGGCCTTTCTGACACGTCTGCTTATATTTTATGTCCTATCTAATTTATGGCGCCACCCGATGATGTAGATCTATATATTAGCAGAGGCACCTTGCGTTATGACTGTTTAAAAATTGTACTTTAGCATATTTCGCACTTAGTCCAATAACTAGCCGATTTGAAATAATCTAAAACCGTATGTTTCATGAATTGTGAGTCCTGCCTCGTCCTATCTAGATACATAAATATTTACTTACTATCCAGTATAAAAAATACGAGTTACGATCACTTGAAAAGCTTCAGCGTAGAACTTCTAGCGGGACATATTTTCCATTATTCCAGTACAAATGTGCCTTAGCTCTACCTCTGAGAAATAGGTTAATGCTCCCTCATAAGGATCGAAAAAAATTTATCCACTTTGAGTTAAATGGCGAACCAATACACAAATTGAACGGAACGAAGCTGAATCAAACGAAAATCATTAATTAACGCCTTTATGGGCGATAAACAAAAACATTATATCATACAACGCGTATTATTAAATACCATCTAATACATTTAGTCGTTGTTATCTATTACAAAAGAGGCACGTTTTTATGCAATCAGCAATGAGACGTAATAAAATATACGTCATGTATCACTCACAAACAAAACAAACATTTCGCGCGACGTGTAGCTGATTGCGCCTTAGTTAACCCCATTCAATTTTCCGGTGTAGTGCACACGAAATCTGAATAAGAAAAACGTCCTGGTACAAAACAACATCTGCCGGTCCACGTGGAACCTCTCCAAGCTAAGCCTGCACCTCAGTGGACAGCAAGGGCACGCTAGCACCAGCACCCAACGAAGCTCTACCTCGTCCAGGAACGCCAGCAAATCCGGAGATACTACTCCAGAGACTTTCTCCTCCTCCAAGTCCTTCGAAGATCTTTCCAAGACTCACTCCGAAAAGGAAGGCGTTCAATTCTAGGGGTACGACTACAACTGAAATAAGATAATATAAAAACAATTAAACGATAATAAAGAAAGAGGGTGATCATACCTAGAAACAACAAGGCATTACATACTAGATTCGCTAACAGAATCACACCGCTCATATTATTTGATTATTAAACGGTCTATTTATATACGTTACCAGCAGGCATTATATGCAGCGCAACTTCTTATTTTATACGTCTTATATAGACTCGAGCAATCTGTTTGCCCAGGCTGAGCAAACGAGAGCCTAGGCTGAAATCGTGTCTTAAATACTCATACGTAATTGCGATTTTTCCCGCATGCGCTTACCGAACACGACCTCCTCTGATCTTAAAGCACTTCATAAATGAAACTGAGGTCACTTATGCCATACCTAATATCACGCTGTAGATACCAACAGTAAGAAAGAAACGATTATGCCTCCAGACCTACGCGTGATGAGCCTCAGTGTATGATCGAAAATATCGCTGGAATCTTCTACGCTGTTTTAGCTTACGAATGTCGAGATAATGATTCAGCCAACCACCACCATTTTTTGCCAACGTATGTGATCATATCGAGAGGATAGAAATATATATATATATATATATATATATACCTTTTCGAATTACTACCACACCAGCATCTTGATTGCTCTAGATGCGTTAATTTCATTATTTGCTAGGACTTTTCATATCATTCGCCATCAACCTACGGCCCGACAAGTCCCCGATGAAGCAATTCCGATCTTCACTTATTAGCTTCACTATGGAGTTCAGCATTTTTCCGGTTATTTCTAAAATACATTAGCGTAGTTTCAACCTGCCGAAAAAAGAAAATGATTTTACAGAATGTACTAGTTAATTAGAGCGGTCTCGCGGAAAGAAATAGTCTCAGCGAAGCTTAGATGGCGTATGTGTCCATAAACAATTTCTAGCTAAAACATTCAAGGAAAACAGGCCCACTATCGATGCTGGCATGTTTAGTGATCTTTGCTGTAATGAAAGGTATTCGAGAAGCGATTGACAATAAACTCCCCAAAGACTGATCTAGATTCTAGACATTTTTCTAATACTAGCCAAAGGTGACACTAGCGAACAAAGTCGAAAACGTTAGCAAGTTAAAAAAAAAAAATAATCAAATTACTTCTTCATTCATATTAGTTTTAGTTAACGAATGAGAAAGCGTATAAATAGTGCCCCGCTTTGGCAATCCAACTGAGTCGTTGCCATTTGTGCACAGACCGTTAAAATGCACATTATGCAAATGGTAAACAAAGATAACCTTATAAAGCATCCTCACATAAAATATAGTGACTACATTAACTAGTATCTTCTCTCTACTTATGCTATACTTAAGCAGTGTGGATGGCAGAAATCTAAAGAAAAAGTCGAAGACAAAATAACAAAAAACAATATCAGAATCAAAGTCTGCTCTTTTTCTACTGGACTGTCTCTGGGAATCCTAGTTGACCTCAATTATACTTGCCCCGATGAGAACGCGGCTAATGAGGCTGCCGGTGACTTCGAGAAGTCCGCCGTTCGATTCATTATCACCGCTCCTAGACGCCGGCAGGGCCGGTTCCGCTTTCAAGGCTCGGGCCTGTGCCGACTCCTCGTTCGTTTCTAATCTCAGCAGCTCTGCCACTACCGCCGCCTTGAACCATAATCAGGATTAAAAAAAAGCAGAGTATAAGAGTACGAGACGACATATCGAAACCAGCCAAAAAGTAAATAAGGAACCGTTAAACAAGCTAAAAAAATTCTAAGGTCAAGGTTAGTAAAAAGAAGAATGTTTTTAAAAGTAACTAAAAATAATGAAGATACTCATGAAGCTTCCAGGCAGTATGGTATATGGATGTCACACCTGATCATCATCGAGCGAATTAATTCAGGAAACACCAACGACCATTGCCACTGGCAACTCTTGCCCATAGTAAAGCTGTATCTTATCTGATCCAAGTGCAAACTTACCAAGCTGTACACATACGCAAAAAACTTGTGCGTTTAAAATGATATACTCACCGACGCCCATCAGAACTATCACGTAAAATGCGACATTGAAAAACTTCATGGCTTCGAAAACACGCGTAAAAAAAGCTAACTATTTCATCTGTGAGCTCTGTAGAGACGAAAAGTCTGCTATTAGTTATCCGGCTTTCAATTCCGTAGCAGCCCAACTATACGCGACCGCTGACTCCAATGTGACGTTTGAAATCTGCAGCGGATATGCCTAGTCATAATGGAATTGGGTGGGCGTAGATTCGACACGTTCTGCGACTTCTAGTTAGCAAGCTCATTTATGTTTACTACTTTTTATTAGTCAGAACAACAGAGTAGTTACGTCTCTCTCTCTCTCTCTCTCTCTCTCTCTCTCTCTCTCTCTCTCTCTCTCTTATTACGATTAACTTAATGCCTTTTATTACACAGACTCTAATCAGAGTCACCTAAGTAAGTAATTCCTCGGTGGCCTTCACATTTACGAAAGATATTACATTGATACTTATCTCGCCTTTGAAGTTACCTCCAGCCATCGAACATTACCGTACGAGCTAAGGTTCGCATTTGCATATTCCGGAAAGAACAGGCCTAATATGGTAGGTTGCCCAATATAGTGCATAGTGGAATACGACCAACTCAGTTCTTTTTGTCTGTCCAGCACTAAACAATGGCCATTTTTGGCCAAGGAGAAATTTAACTATCTTTGTTTCAACGTTGAAAGTGTACTCTAACATCAGTCCTGAACAACGCAAGCCAGGACGACTATGAATGCAGGCGATACAATAAAATAACCACGATCTGAATAAAAAAAAAAAAAGTCCAGCGGCGGGTCGTGTCCAGGTGGCAAATTTTGCTTCTCGATTTTTTCCAGTTAAGGCGGAACAGAAAGCGCCCCTCGTCAAGATATCAGGCTATTCCAACACGGCCACAGGCACCACATTCACGAGAGACTCGTGGAGACAAAGATTTCGATTTTTTGTGTTCGGTATTCTAGTGGCTTTCACCCAATACATCAGCATTATTATAATTAGAGAGTATTTAACCAGCGGGGCCGTTTACGTTCTAGAGGTAACGGATCCACCAAATTTAACATCTTTCCTGCAATTACAATCTGCAATTCGAAAACGCTCCCTATGCAAACAAAAGTGTAGTTTGCTCCGAAGCTGGAGTTTATTAGAACGCACAGCTTTAGGAGACCTTTGTGAAGATAACAGGAGCAACCTGACCCCGCACACCTATATAGGCAGATGATTCCTCACCAACTCATTCAGCCGGACATCATACGAGACTTCGAACATGACATAAAAGCTACGTGGATCTCCTCATGATTTTCTTTGCGTCGTAGGATTACTACAGTATAAAATCGCATTATCATTTAGCATTTCTTTCTACGTTTTTTTTTTCCTATGTTCACAGACACGCGAAGACGTCATTGGCAGGCTTGAAAACAATGATATACTTAGAAATATCATAGTAAGTTAAAACATCGGAAGCATTTGAACATCGTATTAGTCTGTAGAAAATACATCAGGCTAGCATTGCCAACGGGATTAGAGAATCGTTTCGCAGGTGCCTACTTCTTTTGAATAATGTCATAAAAATAAAAAGTCAATTTTAGTCAGCTGCAAAAAGTACCCCTACTAAACCAGTTTTTGGCATTGTTATGCTCTGTAGAAGCTGCTTCCAAAGAAATTTCAATTGATTCTCTCGAAGTGCTAGTGGAATTTGTTAGCAATAGAACATTGAATTAAGAAGTTGATAATTAAAAACGAGAGGATCTCCTTTGACGAGCTTTTCGATGTCGTCATGATTCATTGGCAGAGAAGGAATTTTCCGTCAATGCGTAATACAAGGCATCTTATGCAAGCCAGAATGGCCTGTCCAAGCAATGGGTCTCAAGGCGGGCCGGTGTTAATGCTTATTTTGAAACATCACCCACGATCAAGACCTAAAAATCGATGCTTTAAAGGTAATCGTCTCAAAGCTTAAGCTGAACGCGTCTGATTTGGTACGCTTTTGTAGTTTTGTTTGCCGGACTCAACTAAGCCAATTTTGTAATAATCCGCATGCTGCTTCACTGCTCCAAGAAGTACAACTAACTTCAATTTGAATCCGCGTCTTCCTTATACAATGTCCAAGCTGGATTTTTATTTAGAGATTGAGCCGCTTTTCCCTTGAATGGGGCGAAAATCTTTTGAGAATGTAAATACAGACAGAGTGATGTACCTCGTTTTCAGCCTACGTGCATCTTGTCTGGACAGGCAGACAATATGACCTCGTTTCGATACGTGCTCACATCATGCTTTGATCAGCGATGAAAGTGGGTTTGTGCTTAAATTTCATCAACCCCGAACTGCAGCCCATCCTCTGATCGGTATGTGGTCCGTTTGGAATGATTCTAACCCTCCAAAACCGCCAAAGTAATTGGTTGACATTTGACTAAAATATCCACATCCATAAGGTAAATGTCACATTGATTAAATAAGCTCAAGCAATTAAAGGCGATTTTAAGGAATTAACGAACGAGTAAAGAGTCTTCGACCACTTGTTGGAGGAAATGGCTTCGTTTATTGATGATAGAATGAACTAACAGTAGTTCTGGAGCGTTGAAGTTGCAAACTTCCTTCACTTTAGTGACATTTGCACTTCAAATAACAACTGCTAAAAAAAAGAAGGACGTAGTCCAAAAACGAAATATTTTCAGCCCGAAGACAACGCCAAAAATGTCGTTTTATATTTATGGCCGTTATTTAATTCCTAGGCTCTATAAACCTACCTATCGATCAGACAACGTATATTGCTCTAAGGTCGGTGTCGACCGAACGAAAGGCGCGACTTCAACCAGATTTTTGTATTAGTGAGTGGCCAAATGAAATGGACTACGTCAACCAAGAAGAAGGGTTAGTTTCTGTATAAACTCTTCAAGATACGATGTATAAGAAAATTCAAGTTATCAGATTACAGTAAAACTGTTAAGCAGGTGACTTATGTAAATAGACGATATATAAATGCGGACCTGTTAATTGTGAGGGGGCTTCGGCTTCATCTCGTACTAAAGTTGAATTTTTTTGTGATTAAAGTTGGAGTGTTAGGTTGAAACATGGAGCTTGTACTAACGTTATCCGGATGGCGGCGTTAGACTAGGTCAAATCTTTCATTTCACGTACAATCTAAGCTTTTGTCAAAAAATGAAGGCTTCGAATGATGTGATCCATAGGCAATAACTATTGGAGAACACTCTAGAGAAATTTAGAAACGTCTAGAAAATCTAGCTGTGCCGATAATACTTCCGATATTTATGTAAACCATAATCAGCCGGCTGACTCCTTGCGTCAATTCTATGGAAATTGTCATAAAGCATTAGGGTTCGTTCGTTACTTAGTGTAACAACCTTTTAATGTATAAGATATATATGTTCAGATACTACTGCATCGACCCAGATTCTATATACACTAACCAGTGAAACGGACCACACTTCAGTTATTTGCAACAGACATGTGTCCACGCCAGCCAGCAAAAGATCATCAATGGGGTACGAATCTAATGAAGCATATCTCCCTCACTAGCAATCGATAAAATCGTCAAGAGTACGGATTCTGCGCAACATTCAGTTCCGTCACTCTTTCTAAATAAGAAAAACCCTCTCATGATTCCAGGTAATCTAACTTTTTATATGGCTTAAGCTGTTTTCGCTTACTAGCGGAGCTCGTTCCGAGTCCCTATGAACGTTTATGTTAATATACGTCTCACTTATTTCGGTGACCGACAAAAAAATTGGACTTACTTTTAGATTGGTGAGTGTGTGACTGCTGATCGGTATCAATTAAAGTTATAACACAGTAGTGTGTTACCATGCCCAGCACTTATTGACGGTAAGCAGGCTTACGCATTTTTGCCATCTAAGTCTATTTTTCAATATATTTTTACTTAGATCCGACATATTTCTTTCTCAGACTGTTTCCTGAATTCAAATAACGGGCTCTAGTAGATTTCACATGATCAGTGCAGGTTGAAAGCGGTAAAACGGACCAACAAAGGTAATAATACAGACCTGTTGACGTGCAGCTCTTTCTGCTTTCGATACATGACTCAGCCACGCGTTAAGCTTTCCAGTAATAAAAATTACGTGTATTAATTGCAGTCTTAGTTTAAATTTTACTGAGTGGTACTGGCGTTTCTTGACAGACGTCCTTATAGCGATCTACGACCAGCCAAATCAAACGCACCTGTTCTCGTTTTCGGTTAGGCAAGGCGATCGTAGGACGTTCCAGCTCGCTGAGCCATGCTTTCACAGCAACTGTAGACAAACAAGGCTATAATTGGTGACAACGCAGTATCGTATGTTTTACGGCAATGTTTGCCTCCATTGGGCATATTTTAAATCAGCTCTATATACGAAGTGGAAGGGTCATACATAAAGATATTGTATTACCCGTTTTTTTTTTTTTTTTTTTTTTTTTTTTTT
>NW_019214024.1:35350-47029 GCF_002532875.2 Varroa jacobsoni
AATGCTATATTTTCGAATGTCTTCCTGTGCTAGTGAGTTTCTCTAAGGATAATTTGGTTGGTTAATAATAATAGCTTAGATACTACTCAAGATTTAATTATTAGCATTTATGTCCAAACTTTTCTTCTTTTCTATGGGCGAACTAACATTAACCTCTTATGCACATAGTCAACTTGTCAACAATACATGTGTTATCCTTTTTTTTTTTTTTTTTCAAAATAAGAAGGATAAATAACCACAGAAAGCTACGCCTTTTCAGACATTTCATCAGGTGTTCTCAGCCGTGCCGGCCCCCCTGTAATGGTGTGACGTTTGAACATGCCACATTACGAAGTCGTTGGCAAGACAACAAACGTGAAGCCGGAACAACTGAGCATGTTTTATGGCTGCTAAGGTTATTCTGTATTTCAAAGTAAACAGCGAATACCTAACGTTTTGATTATTCAACTACTGCCGTCAGGGGTAAAAGGGACATGTGGATAGTTAGTTAGCATGATTCATCTAAAAGAATCAAACCAAAAATTGTATACTTTACAGTGTCTGAAGTTGCCGTTAAGCGCCACCAGGTGATGATCGGATGACGTCTTTACTTAACGGTAACATCTGTATGAAGTTTATCATCATCGACCTTCCACCATTCCGCTTCTATTGTGAGATAAAATGGAACAGAAAATATATTGGATTACATTTGGAGCTCTCGTTTGGGTGCTCGTTTATGCTAAAAGGCATTGTTAATACGAGTATTAATGACTCCGCCCGGCATTTAGTCATTGACATCGCCGAGAACATGGCAGATGTGCGTCAACAACAACCTGATAGTGGAAACACGAACAGTATTGATAAAGTAGGTTCAGGACGGAATCGAGACCGCCTTATAGCTTCAGCGGTGCCCAGAAGTTTTGACCCAAGTGTCAACGTTCACTTAGGCTTTCCACGATGCATTTAATATACAATGAAACCTATTCGTGGGCTAACGCAACGCATATAATCAAACAGAAAACGTTTACTAAACATGCTTACAGGCAATCACGTCGGAAACTCTAACTAACAACCCAAAAATAACGTACGTCAAAGTTCTCACTGAAGCTGGTGGAACCTTCAGAACTTACATTGGATTGACGGTCCTCGTTGCTCTAGAGGTGCGTAAATATGGCTTACGCATGAGCAATTTTCACAGCAATAGTCGTTATCTTCCATTTTGTTGTCGTTTTTTTTTTTTTTTTTTAACTAGCAAGGGTCGCACAGGAAGAACACAGCTTTATGGCAAATTAGCGTTATAATAATATCATCTGACGAAAATGTTACATTAACGATGAAATTATATCGTTTCATGGCATATTTTTCATTGAAAAATATCAGCCTCTATAATAGATCGCATATTCAGGCGCTAGTGGTCTCGATCCCATATCTAATAACTCTTTGGAAAGATCGTCGAAACGCTGATCTGAGAAGATGGGTTGCCGGACGATATCGAAAACGAACTTGCGTTTCCACATGCGTATAAACGGACAATGCGACCAGGCCGCGATGATCTTGATTCAATGGCACATCATATCAAAAAAAAAAAAAAACAGTAAAATAACATCGTTCGACGCCGTCCCTTCCGAGCTATTACGCTTCCTGATAGAAGTCACATTAGCTGAACACGTAATGGTAATGGTTTGATTAGAAAATATTGTATGCATCAGACGCCTTTCTCCTAATTCGATCAAAGAAGATACATTTGTACCTTCGCCTCACAACAAGTTGTACACTTTTTTTTTACATTTATAAATTTCTAGCTAAGTGAAAACTTTGTAGTATATAAGATAGGGCTGTGATATCTGTTAAGTTGGTCAAAAACTGAAAACCAATTTAAATGAATGATTAACAAAAAAAAAAAAAAAAAAAAGAAGACAAAAAATATTCTTTGATAATTTTTGTGGGTTGTTTTGTAATGAATCGATTGAACCTGTAGATATTATTTGCCTCTCAATACAAACAAGTGTAAACTGGT
Organism: Varroa jacobsoni; assembly: GCF_002532875.2. Lineage (NCBI taxonomy): Eukaryota > Metazoa > Arthropoda > Arachnida > Mesostigmata > Varroidae > Varroa > Varroa jacobsoni. The sequence continues at coordinate 37,347 of NW_019214024.1, forward strand.
TATTATCGTAATAAAACGATAATGTCAATGTAGAAAAAAAGTCCAATTGTTGCAATCGTTTTCAACACGGTAAAAGAGTAGTAAACAAGATGAAAAAACGTCCGAGGTAAAACATTTATGTTTGTACTTTAAAGCGATTGATAAAAACCGAAATTGATAATACTTATTTTTTTTTTTATATACTTCTGATTTTACAGTTGACGATTCGTCTTTATCCAGCTACGAACTAGTAAGTACAACTTCAATAGATCGTAAAGCTCATTTTTTCCAAAGAATGGGCGTTAACATTTCGTTATTTAGCTCTGAAATAACTTACTGACCGTTAACCACTTTCTTTAGATATATTATCATTTCCGAAGTTGCTTCAAGTCTCGTCGAAATTTGCGATAGGTATGGAGAAGATCACAAATCTGAATCGATGATTAATACTAGCAGAAACTTAGTCGTGTTCTGATTGGTGAGGATCTTTTGATCCACTGTGTTTGCTATATCTCTCCTGTATGCAGATCGACTTAAATGAATAACTTCTTTTTAATTTATACATCACGTCTGAGAACACTCAGCTGGATATAATCCGAAGAGCGCAGTGGGGAGCCCGTCTTTCTAATAATAACTACGTGAGATTATACAAAAGATCCCTTGTGATGGACATTATCACTGTGTGAAGTATCATCGAGTTGAGAAGTCGAGCGGAGAAGTGATTATTTTACCAGGTTTAAAAGTGCATTCTATGCAATATGTCTAGCTACTCAGTAACATAATAGTAGCATGTTCCTGACCCATTTAATCCCATACAAACAACACCAGCTCCTGTTCGTATAAAAATATACGTACATATTTGGATATTTTTAGCAGACGCTATAAAACGTTCAAAAGCTCGTCTCTGATTGCAGTTTTCATTCACACAATACGAAAATAAAGTATTTAGTATTATGATTTTTATTATTTGCATTACTAATTAAAGTTTATCAAGAAACTATGCTTTTTTTTCAGTTTAGGAGACATTCACATTGCGGTGGAAGGTGGTTCTTTATAATTCTCTGACGGATTCTGGCTTTTTTTATATGCTTGCAGAATCCTCGTTTTTCAGCAGATACTAACACCCCCACTTTACTGGGCTGGGTAGTGCGCCTTTCGATTTATAGGTACTTTATAGAGCGGATTAAGCCTCCGTTCATAAAGCTGGACTCCTTTAGCATGGTTGGTATCATTCAGGAGACGCTTACACACATCTTAATATTAATCATCGACGATAACCGATAACGTTTCCCGATATGACTGATGCAAGTACAAGCGGAACTTACGATCGCGAATGAAAACCTAGCCGTTCTTGCGTACAACAAATAGTGACGAGGTAGGCAATCCGTGAACTTCTTTTCTATGAGACCTTGCCTAGCCTAATATCCTGTTCCGGTTTGACCTTTGCCAAATACTGTCCTTAAAGGTATCAACTTACTTCACGATGCTGTGTATAGTAATTCCCTATTGCCCATTTTGCATCGTGCAACGAAAAAATTCCCAGACGGCTGTCTTTTTTTTTCCTATAAAATCATATTAATAATTGGATGTAGTTTTAGCATGTATGTGGCCGTCACGAATCGTTCCTGGCTTTCTATGCTCAAACAACGCCATGAAGACGGAAGTTCTTGGCGCAGTGTAAAACATTAGCGACAATCCTAAGATTGAGCCGTTGGTCTATTGTGGAACGAGATGCGGAGAGTTTTGCCACATTTCGTGTAATCGACGGCTATAGAACACGACAAAACATTATGTTGACAATGGGTTAACTTCTCAGCAACGAATATATCGGCAAAACTCCCTTGACGGAAAATCGGAAATCGCCAGCTCCGTTGACTGAATGCATATCTCAACTTTGTCACAGGTTCAGTAACTATTCAGTATAAAAAAAAAAACGTAGAGTAATCACTTCCGATAATATTAACGAGTACAAGGATACATGTAATGCACCGGCCGATAGGGCAACGTTTCCCGCTACCAAATCACTGTCGTTAATAATCCTTTTTGAAATAGTTAACTCAAATCACACAAAACAATCTGATAAATGATTGATCGCGTTAGATGGTCGAGGTATTAAGTGCCAATATTGAGAATTTCTCTTTTGCTTCATTTCAGGTACATCGCGCCGTGTGTATGCAAAGAGAACTACCTTAACGTTATTATATTCCTTCATTATTAATAAAGTACCATTTTCTATTGTATGGTACCAAGTAGATAGCTGTTTTTAACCCGACCATGCCCGAAAGGCGTGCCCGTGATAGGGCAGTGTGTAAGTAGGGTGGTGTTCGTCTGATAAATTTAGGAGCAGATAACGGTGTAGCTGCGAATTTGAACGAAAACACACTTCGTTTTCTATGGAGACCGACCAGCTTTTTACAACAATACCCAATAGCTCAAGTACCGGACGTAAAAACCGATTATGGCCCGCCACAATTGAGGTTGACGTAGGCAAAAGGTAAGTTTACAGACTGCAGGAAGCCAGACTTGGAATTCAAGCAGAAATGGCGATAGAAACTCGAAGTACTGAACAGACGGAACTTTAGAAGATGTTTATTGCAAAGCTATCATGGTAGTAAAGAATCATAAGGTAACTGTAATCTACATATGAGTAAGTTTTAACTTATTTAGCTCTTAGGTCCGCGCCGAATGGGAGCACTGTTTTTTCCGTAATGCCAATTTCACTTTCTCTCTTTATCATACGTAAGTATCCTCAAAGCAAGCAACTGTATCCAATCATTCTATCCAGGACCAGGAAAGTCCTTTCCATAAGCGATAAGGAGAACGTTCAGACTGAGAAATGTTGGCACTACTCGACAAGAGGACAGGAAACGTTTAGTAGCCGGATGATATGAGTCTTCGAACTGACGTGCAGTGTATTCGCAAATGGAAGATGCCTTATTCATTCAAGTATATTTACATTTGTAATGCAGCCTAATCTTACGGGTAGTAGTACTGAAAGTCGCTCCGTAGAACATATATAATAGTTTTTTTGTTTTTACCTTGGCTACATCTTAGGTCTAATTTTTTTTTGTTATTAGAGCACGTATAAACCCGCGAGTAACTGTATGCGCCACAAGTCCTTTACTCATCTAACATTAAATTATATAATAATACTTGATTAATTCAGCTATCATAATCCTAGAGGGTCTTCAAATCCTCAACGTTACCATCGATGGAGCCCTAGCTAATAACCTAAGATAGTTCGGTGTCTTCAATATACCTCAGCACACGCTCCCATTACTTTAATTATCTGTGTACTATAGACCAATTTATTTCATTTTGTAGTTCACTCTGGAATATCTTAACAAGGGTGAGCAGCAAGTAGATAACCGCAATTGCCTAATAAGCTAAGTATTAGTCCAAAATATATCTGAGATTTTCATTTTTGTTATAAATGAAGTGGTTTACAGTAGCTCAGTATAGCATCAAACACGCCTTCATCTATCTCTATGCTAAATATTCATAATATTGATAAAATTTTATCTTTGGCTTGGGGTTCTATCGATGGGGTATGATATGTGTTAGCAAGATGCGCATCCATGATTTTGGCCCATATTCGTACATAAACAAAGCTGATTATATGAGACACGCATATCGAGAACAATTCGATATTTGAAATATAAGAAAAGCGATAAATGAAGGTGGAACACGATACCGGTACAACTTTTGGTCAACTCTATTCAAAACTACAACCAAATGACCATCCAACCAATGACTTCGTAATTGCCAGACTTCTTTGGTAGCAGAATGAGTCTAAGCAAACACTGAGTATGGAAAGAAAGTCATATGTACATATATATATATATATATATATATATATAATGCCATAAGATAAATGCACTTGTGTAGTAAGAGGTGCACCTTTACACTTTTTACAGTAATACTACGATCATATTAGTTGACGAGAATGCCACACTGATATTCATGACGCACTAAATTTATTCTTTGATACCTTTTTTTTTTTTATTACCTCGTGTATTACATATAAGATTTCTATAGAATAGGTGGTAACGATTTGCAGCCGATATTTGAAGATCATCGAAATTCTGAAATGAGAAGCTGAAGTGACTCATATACAGGGTACTTAGAATTCCCTAGTCAGACACGCGAAAAAGCGGTCCAGCCTAGCAACGATGATCGACATTCGACAGCTCAGAGCGTCGACTAGCAAGCAATCCCACTCATAGCATATCTCTGATCTCAGAACAATGCATTGTTCCTTATGCTGTCACAACTGAAGATAGTGGTCAGGTTCCATTCAGGAATTGATTGATTTCTGCCCGTATTTACATCAAACGTTTTCATATAGGCAGAAATGTTTTTGCCTAGAAAATACCTAATTACGGCCGACACACGCACCACTATATTTTTCAAACACGACGACTAGACTCCAGTACAGCTGCGGTCAACCACAATTCACATGTTATAGATAATATGTTACCGATATATATTACCCAGCTGACCCATAATCTGAAGTAATGACCGACGGCTAAAGTATCAGATATGACTCATGGGAGGTCAACGGGTAACGCTGTCAGCACTTAAAGCACTAGCTTCGGCTGGATAAAATAGCGTCTTCAATATTTGAAAGTCCGCAGCGCGTATAAACGCGCACTGCTTCATAGTATTTGTCAGGCAAGGTGTAAATAAACGAGGAAGCCAACGTATAACTGTTTTTTTTTTGCCAATAATACTGAATAAATAAGTTGTAATTGTAACAATAAAGTTCTCAGACAACTATGTAAATATAGAGAAAAAATGATCGAGCGACAGCAATCATCTATAAGAGACGAAGAATTCTTTTCTGGGTATGCCGCATAGTAAAGGCTTTAGTATTTCTTCAATAAAGCATTATTATTATTTCAACACGATTTTATTTGCTGCTGTTTGTAGAGATCGTATCTAAACGGTCGCCTATTCGATAGCTAAAACCTATCTTCAGCCTGAAAACGGTTAAGTAACCCCCTGAAATGGGTACCGCTCAATTTTTTCCTAGTTATCGATTGGTGAACTATAGCTCTAATGGATGATATAAACTTTATGCTTTTAGAAAATAGCATGTCCTTATTTAGCTTTCAAACTGCTCGTTGATAGATATTCATATTTTTTAGATATATTGTCTCTAAATTGATTTGATCCCCATTACGTCCACAGAGTATATCTCTCAGGTTGGGAAGCTAAATAATACTAGCCATATCCTGGTTCTTCAATTTGCTGTGACCCTCTGAGCCCTCCTTATCTCCACCGCCGACGAATCCTTACCACTCATTATCGGTAATGACCGCCAAATTATACAATTTGCATCAATAAAACCACTGACCATTTGTATGCAGATTGGTTCAAATGGATTGTTTTTGAGCTCATAGACGACAGTTCGAGAGCGTTCGGATCATTTTCTGACATCGTCACAGTTTACCCGTCTACAACATACGCGCTGGTAGAGGCATCGTGGCAATTTGATAGAAAAGCTAAAAGCAGAGTCGCAAACAAACAAACAGCAATAAAACATTGTATCTTTGACGCTCGTCCACTGTGCGCGTTTTCGTAATGGGAATTCGTTCTCACGTTCACGCAGCTGTTATGCTGTTGGCGCCGTTTTCCTGGCAAGAAGTTGATCCTGTGACAGGTGCAATAAGTTACCAGGGCACCACGCTTAGCGCGTTTCTGAATATAACCAAAGCACTTAACATTACACTTCAACTCGACATCATTCGAACAGGCGCATGGGGAAGCCGTCTTCCCAATGGTACCTATATAGGATTACAACGGCTCGCTTATGATGGTAAGTGTTCAAAGCCAATACAACCCTCTAGGTCGAATGTCGGCGTGTTGAATGGGAAACGTAGGCTTCGTATAACAAACGTAGTTCGACACAAGTTAAAAAAAAAAAGTTGCTGACCCAGTGAGCTGCGACGTAACGGCGCTCCGGGTCTCTTTCATTAAAATAACAACGAGATAAACCTGTTATAGCGAATATTACAGAATATTCAGTACGGTCTGGAATTAATCTTCTCCTTGCGCCGTTTTTGTTCGCTGAATAATACTATTCCGTTTTTATTATACTCTTTTGAAAATTGCGTGTTTTTTTTTTATTCAGGTGAAGTCGACATTGCGGTAGGACCGTATTTTCAAAGCACAGTCACTGTAACGGAACTCGAACCAGGATTTCCGCATGCCTTCAGCAAATTCTGCTTTCTCAGCGGATATCGACATCTTTATTATACCGAGCTTATTACTGCACCATTTGACTTACAAGTATTCTATTGTCAAATTGTTTTCATATTTACGGAAACTAAAATCTTTAGGATTAGTTCTGATACCGACCTGTGCCAGCATTGTTGATAGTTATGATTATTTCGAAATGAGATGATAGCTAACCGAGAGACGCATCTAATCATTGACCGAATCGATCACGCTTCTCCGACGCACTTGACGTAAAATACAATATGCAGTCATCAATTGACTCGTCATTTGTTCTTATGTGCAACGAATAGTCACGAAGTAGAGGATCCTAAAGTTGCTTTCCTCCTACCAACCCCTGTCTATCGTTTTTGCCTAACCTTGTTCTTTCCTAAATGTTCTCCTCTAAGGTGTCAATCTGTATCCTAATGCTGTGCGTAATCATTCCCTGTCTATTCTACGTCACGCAAAGAACAAACCAGAGAAAGCTGTCTCTTTACGAATGCTTCTACCTCACCTCATCCATCTTTCTGCAAGACCCTATTAATAATCGCCCTTTTGTAACCGTGCCTTCGAGGATCACACTAGCCACGTGGAGCTGTGGCGCATTTATCATCGTCCAAATTATAACCGGTGTCTTGCGTTCAAATACCGCTGTAAAAAAGCAAGTTAAGCTACTTAATACATTTCAAGAGATCGTCGACAATCCCGAGATCGAGCCGGCAGCTTGGGACGGGACACCCACGATGGTCATTCTCGAGGAGAAATACCCCACCACATTCCGTATAATCAATGATCGAATTCAACGGTTAAAGACAATGCTGACGTTAAATGAAATCTTTAGTGATCAATTCATGAACAAAGTTTTGGACGGAAAATCGGTGTACATTCAAGAGCCTGATTCGATGCTAAGCGGCGTACCTCGACTCTGCGATAGGTACAGTAACCGAAATAAGGTTCAGGCACATATCGATATATGACTGTTATAAAAATTTACCACCCTAATACATAACTATTTTCGACCCGACTGTGAGACGTTACAGTGGAAACTGAGGTAGGAGAAAATGTGAACGCAAATTAGGGACCACACTCAGGACTCTATCAAACAAGACTATCAAAATAAATGCCTCGTTGGGGTGCCCCTATTATTGTACTGAAGAATCAAGGACAAGTTCGCAACTCATAACCTATTCAACGTCTACATCTGATTCGATTATAAAGATCGTTTTTGCCTAGGTGACCTTACGTTTATCCCCCCCCCCCCCCTTCCACCAAATTACCCTCAGGTTTCCAATGCAATAGAGATCTATGTACAAACGATACAGAGTAACTTCTATGTGTCTGTTTAGATACAAGGGATTTTTTCATATCAGCAACAAGAACGTCGAAACTGAGTATGTTTGGTACTATTCGCCGCAACTCGACAAGGAGACTAAAACAGCGTATAGCACCCGGACGATGTGGACTTTCGAAGCTGGGGTGCGGTGGATTCGCGAACGGGAGCTGATGCCTGCGCCACCTAAGTGCTTCACCTTTGCGATCCGCTCTAATCCCATGGATAGCAACAACGAAAGCTTCTCTATGGAACATCTACAACTATTTTTTTGCACGCTTTTCTTTGGTTATTTTTTAAGCCTAACCACTTTGGTGGTAGAACACATTAAATTTCGGTGCATTAACAAAAAAAGAAATATCACCCAAATAAGGAAAACGCCCATATCCATAAAGAGAGGCATCGCGCTTAACGCGTCTAAAGTAATGACATGAGCGTAGCGCAAGCCCTTGACTCAGAAAACCAATTCTAAAGAATATAAAAGGCCATAATTAACTCTACCTTTATAGTCTTAGGAGTATTTCAGGTTTCCGACGCCAGTATCGACTCAGCCCTACGTAGCAAGCCTAGAATGTTCAGGCACTTGTCGGTAATTTATTTCAATACCTTGAATATCTTATAGTTGTGAACCTTATTTACAAGAGCGTATAGGTTTATGTGTATGATAGGGCAGCATAAAAATTTCGATCGCAATTCTCAAACTTTTTTGTGTTTTTCCCTATTTCATCAGGATATCGGAGATCTCAATAGCCGGAGGTCTTTAGATGTTCACTTCCTTTTAACTTACTATAGGTAATACATGCTATAAGAACCGACTTATATTGCTAACTGAACTATAATAACTTCACACATTTCAGTCGATTGTAGTTCTACTAATGAGCTACAACGCTTCTACTCATGACTTACTACTTGAAACTTTTGAATAAAATGCGCTCAAAAAAGAGTCATCCACATAGTTCTGTTGTCTTTCATCATGCCCGCCTTTAGCCCACGTTTTTGCTCTTATGGTCATTCAGAGTTGCCGTGAGGGCTAGATTCAATATGTAATGATAGTCAGCTCAGCGGAAGTCGACTTGCGAGGTAGAGGCTTCATTATTATTTTTGAGTGAGGTAAGCGCTAACGTCGACGATTTCCACCAACCGATGAATAGCTCCGTAAATTCCTTGAAAATGCATTTGTCTATATATTTTATGAACTGCACAAAAAAATGCCGGAAGTCAATATAATGCCGTATTTCTCAATTCGAGGACTACTACTTAATTCTACCCAAAATTCAGAGGCAATAACACGTCACCAATTGTCACAGATTTTCTATAATTAACAATCCATTGCTGAGCGAAATCTCAATTCATAGTTTGTTTCAGAATATCTAGCCCATGAGGGATTCATGCGTCACCGTGTACATGAGCAGATGAAGAACCGCTGCCGTTTACGCCATGATTGTTTGGAGGAAAAAGACACTTCGAGATATTTCTTCAACAATCAAGATAAAAACACAGCAAAAGATACCATATTATATTTTTAAAATCATTTTTTGTAAATGCAACGGCTGGGTATTCGAACCTATACCTAAATGACTATATGGATAATATTTTAGTGCAGTATTATAGTGTTTGCTCACTTACATTCGAGGCGTGTATTTGACTCTAAGTAAACACACTTTTTTTTTCTGTTGTTTTTTTTTTCTCAAATTTGCACTAGCGTAAAGCACAGTCTAAACGCGGTAAAGTTCTGAGCAACTAAAAAAGCTGTTCAATGTAGTTAGCTCTGTTTCTAACTGTTCGTGCCGAACCCTCATACATAAAACTTATATATCCCTGAGCCGGTGCTGCACGAAGCAGTGCCCCTACAAGGGACAGCTGCATAACCAGCTATGGAAAAACGTTCTAGAGCTTCAATATTACATTTTACAACCTTCGATATTTAGCAACATCTTCAAAAGATTTTGAAGCTAGACGTCTTCGAGTCGCGAGTTACGCTAAAACAAAAGTGGTTTACAGTATTCCACAAATTCTGTTTGAATGTATAAGATTTGACAGTGTTCGACGTAATCAAAAACGCCGTCTTCATCATTACTATTTTATAACTTATAAAATAAAGTAAATAAAATAGGCAAAAATTAACTATTATACTGTTTTCTATATATATATA
>NW_019214025.1:0-45833 GCF_002532875.2 Varroa jacobsoni
TATATATATAGACGACAATCAATCAATTTTTTCTCTCATTCGCCGTTTTATCTCAGCTTGTTTCGTCGAATATTGTCACCATTAGTATGATCAGCATCAGTGGTCATCTTCTTATTATTGTTACTGCTACTATTATAATTATTTGTAACAAATGATTGAGTCAAATTTGCTGTCTTCCTTTGTGTCGTCGCTCAGATTTGTAGGGCGTTGCTCGTGTTGTGCCTGTGTGTGTTTCGCTTTTCATCGTTACTCTTGGGTATACATAAGTAACGTGTATATGTTTGTGTGTGCAAGTGACCATCTTCAGTCGAAAAAAAAACATCTTTAACGTGTCACGTATCTGATCATGATGTGCGCGTCTGTCATTTCTTTAAGATATTCTCTTTCTCTTTATTATCTCTTTCTCGCTGTTGCTCTTGCTCTCTCTCTCTCTCTTTCTCTCTCTCTCTCGCTCTCTCTATCTATCTTTCTCTCTCTCTCGCGCGCACTCTCTTTCTCTCTCTTGCTCTCTCTCTCTCTCTCTCGCTCTCTGTCGGTCCCTCTTTCTTTTTGTTTCGACTGATCATCGTTATCTACTAGTTACAGCTGTTCGCGTCCCGTCTTCCAAAATCTCTTTTCTACATATCTCTACGAAGTATGTCACATTGTCGCCCTGTAGTTTGGTGTCTCTCATTATAATAATAATTATTATTTTATCATTATTATCGGCATTTCATTATTGTTAGTAGTATTGTGGTTGTTGTTGTCATATGGTTGTTGCTGGTGTTCTTGTCGTTGTTGCTGTTATTTTTGTGTTCCTGGTTCACAAAGGTTCATGGTTCTTTTTCTTAGTGCCGTTGCTCACTGCATCTTGTTTCCCTCGTTGAAAAACTACCATAATCAGAGCTGCGCTAACTCCCTCAGCGTCTTCATGTCTAGTCGCATACGTACTCAGTCATACCCTCATCATTGTTTTTCATGATTAACAGCAGCAGTAGCAGTGGGGGGCCTTAGTTGGCACGCGTGGGAAACTAATCCACGGCGTTTTATTATGTAGGCAATAAGGCGCGTCTAAATCGGCCTTTTTTCGTTTCCTCTATTTCCCCTTATTACTACTGTCGTCCAGTTTGTATTTAATTGTGTTCTTCACGACGAATTTCGCTATTACCACCACAAGTTGAATTGTTTACGCTCACCTAACGTAACATTACGCCAACGTCAGCGACAACTTTTACAGTACGTGCGGACACCTACATGGATTCTGGTTGTGGTTTCTGTTGTTATATGAATACTCTTCCCCAGCCCTATTTTTCTCTCGTACTTACATTGTCTAAGCTTCTCTCTGGACCTGTTTTTTTTCAAATAAATCTCTCAATTTTTGACCCGTTTTCCTGTTTCGTTCTTGCAGCGATTGCTGTTGCGTCAGCGATCCAAAGCTTCCCTCCCTTGTCCTTCACGATTTTTCTTCTCCATTTTATTTCTTCCTTTCTTGTCCTCCCTGTCTCCTCTTCGTTCTCACATGCACGCGTACTGTATAAAAAATAAAAGTGGCTTACTAATCTCGAAAGAGAACGGACACGGCCCCCGTGGCCCGCGGGGCAGCTCGACCTCAATGACCGGTCCCTCCTCACCCAGTCTCACCAGTTTTTGCGTTGTCGCTTTCGTAATGCAAAGGAATCGGGTCGACTTGCGGGTCAGCGGTATTTTATCATTAACTTTTCCCATGGTCAGGATCATCATCGCTGTGCTTATTATTAGCATCACGTCGCATCATGCAATATCTGTACGTTTCATTATTATCAGCATCATTATATCTCTTTTACGCGTTTTCTCGCTGGCTTTCTTCTTTCTCGTCCATCCCCATTTTCGCGCTCTTTATTATTATTATTATTTATATATGTATATGTATATATATATATATATATTCCGTTTCAACGCAAAGTCTTCTTATTATTATAATTGTTATCATCATCTGCCGTGCAGTGTCTTGCTCTCCCGTTTTCGCTTATCTCGTTCTGTCCCGCTTCTTTCTTGCTTGCTCCCTTCTGTCTTATCTTTCTCTAAACTATTCAATAAGTTACATTTACATATTTATACAACACAAAAAAGAGAATTCAAAAAACCAAGCCCCTTAGAGAAAAGCCTAACCACACCGTGTGTAGGGTCGCGCTTTGAGCGCACTCGCGTTTGTTCTGAAAAACTATTTCAAATATGTCTAATTGTTGTTGTTTCTATTGTTGTGATGCTTGTTGCAGCTGGTAGATTGGTTTCATCAGGTTGCTGGAGATGAACCTGTTGTTGTTGCTTTTCTTGCTGATGTTGCTATTTGCCATTGCGGCAAAAATGTCCATGTCGCGAAATGTATGTACACGCCAGGGACGATGTACGCAGGACTTTCCGACGTGAATGCCACAGGACGTTGATGATGCTACTAGTAGTAGTAATACATTCAGTCGGTGGGTCGATAGTGTGGTGGGCTAACGAAAGCTGGTCCAATTTCCATCGTTATTGTTGTCACCTAGGATTATGCTTTCTCTTTGCCGCCATCTGGGTTGGGGCCGTCCTTGAGTTCGTCGCCCTCCTCGTCCTCCTCCCGGTCCTCACGCATGTCTTTGGAGGGCGGCTGGGGCACGGGGGTGGCCGACTTGCTCGAGCTGGGACTGGGCGCCGCCGACGACTTCGTCGAGCCCACACTGCGAGCTGGAGACACCTGCCGCTTGGAGACGCTATCAGAGCGTCGCTTCCTCTCCTTGTCAATCTGTCCATTTACGTTTTGATGGGCTAACGACGCGAAGCTAGAAGACATGCCTGACGCGCCTGGAAGAAGATTAGGATTAAGACCCGACCCGGGTAACCCGGAAAGTCCCGGCATACCCGAGAATCCTGGGATACCGAGCGGGTAGCCAGCCAACAGGCTAGCTGATGGATACAGGAAGGGGAAAGACGACATTGGGTTTAGGCTGGACGTCGACGACGACGTCGAGCTGGTGGGGCCTTTCTTTGAGCTTTTATCTGAGCTGGAGGACCCAGACTTCTTATTTTTGTCGCTGGCAGCCATAGCTTGTGAGGCACCGGCCGCTGCAGCCAAGGCGGCAGCAGCGTCGAATTGGGACATCTGGGGCATTATGGATGACGCGCTGGAGGTTGGGGTACCTAGCCCAGACAAGGGGAATAGTGGATTTCCGAGACCCATCCATGGCAGGAAAATCGGGTTCGCTGCAGATGCAGCTGCTGCTGCTGCTGCCGCTGCCGCATTTTTACTGCTTCCTCCGCCTATACCTCCACTACCACCAGAACTACCGAGCGACCTGCTACTCTGAGAATGACTTACAGAGGTGGAGGTTGTTGTCTTGCCTGAAGATGACGTATTGACGCCAGTTTGGCCCATAAGATATTTAAGATCAGGCAAACCAGTCATTGGATTAAGCCCAGCTAGGCCGGCCATACTGCTTGTGCCTGGCATTAGGCCAGCCGCAGCCAAAAGGGCTGCAGCACCTTTGGGATCGCTAGCCAAACTGGCCGTGGTTGGATCGAGACCTAGGAGATTGCTTGAGTTGGTCGTAGATGTGCTTGAGCTGGCACCTTTCGTGTCTTTATGCAGTCCCGCAAGCAAACTAGCTGTTTTTGGGTCCATGCCCAGTAGAGTGGCGGTTGTTTTAGGATCGCTTTGAAGGCTCGCTAGCAGTGCTGCTGTTTTGGGATCAAGAGAGCTCAAACTCTGCCGACCGGAACTGGAACTGCTTCGTGGCTTGTTCTTGCCAATTGCTTGGTGTTGGGCTGCGGACGCTGCAGAGGCGGCGGCCATAGAGCCAAGGCTGGCCAGGGAATCAGCGGCACTAGCGCCCAAAGTGGACACCTTTGGCGTATTGTGCAAATTCATACGCTCCTTGATGAGCTGGCCCCATTTAGGCTCAACTTCAAACATTGGGTTGCGTTCAAGCCATTCGGGTAGATGCTTTAGTGGGGGTGCTTTACTGCCAGTAATCTTCTTTCCGGTCAGTTTGTTAATTACGGATACATTCTCTTCACCGGTAAGCTTACTTGGGTCCAATTTCGTGGGGTCTATGCTAGATGGTCGGCTGGAACTGGTGCCCGGGACCGACTGTAGACTGCTTGACGGCTTCTGACTTAACTGACCCATACTTCCGCCCATCCCTGACAGACCTAAAATAACAAAATGATACAGATAGCAATATTATAAATATGCATGTTAATGGAAACATTCTATGTTAAATAAAAAAAACAAATAGACGTACGCTGTTACGTTTCTGAAGGCTCTGAGTTTCTAGGTTGGTTTCGTTTCTTTATTTGTGTACAGGGAACAAGACACTTTGATTAAAACAAATGAAGAAACTTTAATGATATATAGATTAATAACTAATACGAATATATAATAGATAGCAATCATACGTAGCAATAGTAGTAGTTGGAAGGACAAGAATTCAATACCCCTGATATACGCTGTTACGAAAAAAATTGCCTACATTGCACAGAGCTTATGATAATCAAAAGTTGCCAACCTCCAAAAAGATCCATGGACTGGTTGCTTCCTGCCCCAGTACCTGCCATGGCTGCAGCCATGGCAAATGCCAGAGCCTTGGTATTGGCGGGGTTGCCGCCGGCGCTACCCAACGCGGCTGCTAAAAAGTCGGGATTGGTCTCAAGCATCTTCTTGAACTGGTTGTCAGTACAGGTTGGTAATTTAGCCTTGGAAGAATCCTTGCTGGAACTCGCTCCAGCAGTGGAGAAAAGCGCGGATGCAGCGGAGTTGGACCCACTGGCCATCGCTGACGCAAGAGATGTGGGTAGCATCTGACTCAGCAGCGTTGAAAGTGACAAACTCGGATTTTTTGAGGAGCCTACGCCTGTGGGTGGTATTAGATGAATTATGTAAGTTATCTCAGGTTGATTGTTATATACGGCACATAAGGAGCAGATGGATATAATGCAGAGGGACCTTGTGACAGAGGTTTTATACTTTTTTAGCCAAGTTCATAACCTTGTACTAAGAAACATCACTGTACCAGAAGGCGTAAAATAACCTTAAGTATAATTACATTAAGCATCATCGTGACAATCAGCACCATCCTTTTCGTCAACGTAAAAAAGATAGAACATTTAGAATCAGCGATCTATTAATATATCTAGGGTGGAGAATTTGAAATCGGATAGATTTTGGCCGGCTGTCTGCCGCAGTGGATAAAGCCAGTCTTTTCTATAGTAAAATAGCTAATCTACCATAACGAAAAATAATGCGTCGTTTTTGAAATTTTAACGAAGGTCAGACGTTACCCCGCCAAAATTATAACTCCGAAAATTCACCAAATATACCCGAAAAGCTGTTTTTGATAGATCTGCATATTTCATGTGGTGATTTTGAAAAATAGAATATCAATTGCCAATTAGGGAACTTTGAAAAGCTCCAATGGTTAGTCTTCTTAATACTTTCTGCGACTTTTTGCACCTTTCGTATTACAGGTTTTAGCCTGTTATCAGTTCAAAATTTAATCTTAATGTAATATTTTATGAAGCGTATTTAGACGTTAGTTTAAGGACTTTACACTTATTAATACAGCTTAAAGCAGGGTTGCTGATAAAAAAAATATTTGCAAAAAGGGAAAAATATTTGACTGAATTGAAAATGAGTAGTGAGAAATTCAGATTGTCATTTACAAATATAACTTCTGTGAATTGTGATTATACTGAATAACCATAACCGTTAGAAACGACACTTTTAGCATATGCAAAAAAAAGATGATGGAAATATCTGTTTTTCTTCAAAATAATGTCTTAGAAAAAAGTTGAAAAACACAGTCCGAATTCAAATACCCCATCTCATATGTAAATAAGTAGCTATACTTACCTTTAAGAAGATTGGTGCTATCTTTGTTTTTGCTGGCCGCTGCAGCGAGCTGGGCTTGTGCTACCTTGGCGAGCAGGAGGTCTGTGCCAGCAGGAAGCCCTGTGCCCTTGCTGCCCTGATGCGCAGCTGTTGGTTTGCCCTGTAGCGAGGCAGTATCGGGCGCTTGTGGAGCGGCTTTGTCCGAGCTTTTGGAGCCTTGGTGGGCCACAGGCGGAGTGCTGCTTGTGAGTGAGGCCATATTGGACATGCTAGTCATGCCTATGTTAGACGCCAGACTGCCGAGACTGCTCGTCGCACTACTAGCGGACGAGGCCGGATGCTTCTGGTGGGCTTTGGGCGCGAGCAGCGACATCGGGGGCTCGGCGAGAACGTGCGACTGGGACAGCAAACCTTCATCGGATGAGTGCTGGCCGGACGAAGGTGCTTGCGGCCCGCTGTCGCCATCTCCTGAGCCCCCGGTTCCACTTTGTTTGAGTTTTTTGGCTTGCAAGTTGAGCGCCAACGCGTCAATTCGGAAGCCGCCTTTCTTTGACAATGAGCCTTGCCTACGCTTGTCTGCCGGATCTGCCTTGTCCTTCACGGGGTTCGCGGAACTCAGGTCGAGGATGGTTGTCGACGTCCCTTCGGAAGCAGAAGTTGGGCCGCTACGCTCCTTCTTCTCCTGAGACGACTCGGACTCCACCGACGATTCGACAGACGCGGGGCGTTGATGCTGTGCTAATTGTGGGGGTTGCTCGACCGCCTTGCCCGATTTTGAAGGACCGCTTAGATCGAGCGAGTCGGATGCACCTTGCCCTCCGCGATGAGACTGATGAGCGGGCGGCGGTGTATCGGCGGGTCTTTTCTCCGATTTCACTGCTACAGTCACAGCTGACTCAACAGCGGATTGTTGTTGCTGCTGCTGTTTCAGATTGACATCTTTATTGTCTCTACTGCTAATTGTACTGTTACTGCTGCCACTGCTGCTGGAAGTAGCGGTGTTAGCGGCAGCAGCCGCGCTAAGTCCAGCAGCCGTAACTCCACTGGTGCCTGCTGCAGCCGCAGCCATATTTGACAATCCGGCCATCGACGATAACGACGACATGCCGCTTTTCGACATCTCCATCGCCAGTGCCTCGGAAGAAGGGGTCTGGAGCGACAGCATCTGTTGGAATTGCTTCAGTGGGTTGCCTTGTTGCGCAAATGTGGCGGAAAGCATAGCGCGAAGCTGCGCGGAACGATCATCATTATCCTTGTTTTCCTGCCTGCTGCTCCTGCCTCTCCTTCCCGGCTTAGGGACGGGATTTGTTAGAAGGTTCATTGCGGCACTAAGAGCAGCTAGATTGGCGGCACTTAGGCCACCGGTGGCGTTTAAGCCCATCAGATCCAGGCTTTTCATGTTGAGTCCACCCGCCAGTGCACCCAGTATCTGACCGTCAAGCCGGGGCAGCTGGTGGCTGGACGTCGATTGCTGCTGTTGAGCTTGTTGTTGCACTTGTTGCTGTGCTGCTGTTGCTGCTGCCACTTGTTGTTGCGCCGCAGCGGCCTGTTGTTGTGCTTGCTGCTGTGCTGCTATCTGCTGCTGTTGTGCTGCTGCCTGTTGTTGTGCTTGTTGCTGTGCTGCCGTCTGCTGCTGCGCCACAGCGGCCTGTTGTGTCTGTTGAACCTGTTGCGCTTGCTGTTGTTGTTGTTGTTGCTGCAGCTGCTGCGCAGTAACCTGTTGCTGCTGTTGTTGCACCGCTTGTGGTGCCCCCACAACTGCGACCTGTTGTTGAGAGCGCGTTCCTGACAGCGTTGTGTTCTGTTGTTGTAACTGCTGTTGCGCGGTGGCCTGTTGTTGTTGGAATTGTTGCTGTGCAGCTGTTGCCATTTGTTGTTGCTGTGATTGTTGTTGTTGTTGCTGCACTTGTTGCTGGGTGACGGCTTGCTGGCCAGTGACTTGTTGAACAGCCTGTTGTTGTACGGCCTGTTGGGCGGCCTGCTGTTGAGCAGCTTGTTGGTGGCGTTGCTCTTCTTCAAGTCGATCTGGATCGACAAGTAGAATGCCTGTCACTTGTTCTGGCCATTGTCCTTGCTCGGCTGCATATACAACAAACTCAAGCCGTTTGCGCATCAACTTATCATTGGGCCAAAGTGAGGGCTGCTTCGCCACGAGTTTGGCAACGCCTTGTGCGTCGAGCGCATCGATGGCTGCGATTTCCTGAGGTGTGAGGATACTGGAAGTTTCAGGCTCGGGTTCGAGTTCAGGAGTACCGTTCGAAGCTGTTACGATCGCGGTGGATTTGTTCTCATCCTCTTTTTTCTTCTCTTTTTCTTTCTTGACGATAGACTCCTTGGCCTTCCCAATAGCGTCTGTTTCAGCACCTGCCTCCATCTTATCATTATCAAGTTTTTCCTCTTTAATTGGCTTCTTCTGTTTGATGTCTTCGCTCACTTTATCATTTTCGATCTTACCGGTCTTATCAGTTTTGTCAGTTTTGTGGGCTTTATCCGCCTTTTTGCTTTTATCAGCCATCCCGACCTTTTTAAGCTTCTCGGCCTTGTCAGTCTCCTCAGTCCCGTCAATCTTTCCAGCCTTGTCAGATTTGTCAGCCTTCTCTACTTTGTCAGTCTTTTTCTCTGTTGGTTCTGAGTCAACTTCCATTTCTTCTTGGTCATCAAGTCCAATCTCAGGCGATTTTGATGCGCGGTTATCCCTGGCATTGTTCGTTTCCTTTTCGAGTTCCTCTGCCATTTCAACGTCGCCGTCAGACTTGGAGTTATTAGCCTTTCCGGACTCCAATGAAGCGGCGCGTTCTTTCTCCTCCTAAATTTTTTACAATGCATCGTTAACGGCTAGGCTTCTTTATAGTGGCAACTTTATGGCAACAAGTTGAATAATTGTAAATTTGGTATGAATAATATTTTTTTTTTATTTCTAGGTTAGTATTTCAATTTTAGTATCGGCGATGTCTAAACCTTAATCTTTAAAAATGTTTAAAACATTTAAACTCTCGCAAAATGTATGTTCAATATGGCAATAAATGAATTGATTTTATTGACTTTCCCGAGCAAATTAAATAAAATGTAGGAAACATCGGCGACATACCACTGATCAAGGAATGTGTCACATACCGATTCATCCAAGGGCTCGGTGCTGTCAGATTTTGGCGACTCCTCTCTCTGGGCTCGAGTCTGTTGTTCGCCATTTGCGGTGAGCTTGTCTGTTTCACCTTGGCCCTTGATATCGTCTTGATCGACCTCCATTTCACCGGGCTGTTTTTCGTCTCTCTCATCTGCTTCAAATGCATGAGCTCCCTTTTCAGTCTTCTCCACACTGGTTTTGTTGGTTTTGTTGTTATCTCTGCTTATTTCTGGTGACTCACTTGTGTCCATGAGCTCTACTTTATCGTTCTTGGTGTTGTCCTTATCTTTTTCAGCTTTTTCGGCTTTGTCAGTTTTTGCTTTTTCAATAGTCTCCGGTGCATTGTCTTTCTTAACGTCACGTTGCTGATCGCGCGTCGAAGTGTCCTTTACGTCTTTGATCTCCCTCACCTGGTGCCTGTTGTGACTACTCTTATTTAGCAAAGCGGCGCTTTTGAGGTGCTCTTTGAGAGTGTTGAGATAACTAACGGTGGTATCACACATCATCGCGTAGTCAAGGTGGGCGAGCCCGTAGCGCTTGGCAATCACGATCAATTCGGCGTCGTGACGCCCGCACACCCACCATTCTGGAAGTTCGGGGTCGGGTTTGCACTTCGAACGTAGCCGCTCCTTGAGAGCCGAGATGCTCGATGGAGTTGGAGTAAGTTTCTCACGAATTTTGCGCAGAAATTCCACACGGTGGAAAATGTTGAACGCCCGCTGTTCAGACAACGTTTCGACTTGATGCACGGTAGCTGCTTGCTCCTCTTCGGCAGTTGTCTTTAAGCGAGGCGCCATACAACGCTTGAGCATACACATGAATGCCTGAACATAAGCGAAAAATGAACCATTGAGGAATCGACAATGTAACATACCATTGACTGGTGCGTATAATACACGTAACTATTTATTTTGCTAAGCTCATATCTACATTGCATTATGTTAAAACTATAGCGAAGACTCGTATATGTTTCCACATATTTATAGGCAACTAAAGAAACTAAATCAAGTTAGATACTGACTGTAAGTATCGTGTAATACAAAATGTAGAACAATTATTACATTAAAAAAATGCTTATAGAGGTGAAAGCGCTTATGTGTGTACACACCATGTAGAAAAGCGTGAGTTGAATATCGCTTTTCTTGTCAAGCTTGCCGATGCCGGCGACCCTTCTGAAGGCCTCCCAGCGGAACTCTTCTTTCTCAGGATCGTAATCGACCCCATATACCGATAGTGTGCGGATGAACTCCGATTCTTCCCTTCGCGACCACCTCGGCGCCTGACCCGTCGCAGCCGCATACAGGGCGCCGGTAAACAGACTCTGCTTCGAGGTGAGCATGGGCCTGCCCAGCAACCCACTACCTGCCCCACCGGGGGCCCCCGTAATGGCTGTTGTGTTTATGGGAGTGGAGCCAGCAGGTTGTTGGTTCGTTGTTCCGGCTGCGGCGGACGCGGCAGCCGCGGCTACTCGGTTCGAATCGAACCTATCCGAACGCCGACTCTCTCGCTGTAAATTGTCATACAGTTAAAGAAAAATAAAACGATGGTATTTTTAGAAGAGAAGATGCTCAACTATTTTCCTAATATTCATGTTTACGCTTTACTAGTTTCTCATAGCCTGTAGCAAGTGCATTAAATCAAAAAGAAAACTTACTATCGCTTTGTTGGTGTTCTGCATCTCGAGGAGTTCCCTGCGTTTATGCTCGCGCTGGTAAGCCGTCACGAGTCGCCGCACCCGCTGATTCAGCTCGTTTGTGCCTGGCATCGATTTCGAGACCTCTCTTAACGGCTCCTCTTTGCTGTCATCCTTCTTCTCAGCGTCTGCATCTTGTTTCGTCGTATCAATGCTATCGGACTGAATATAGAATAAGAAAAGTCCGCTTAATTTTGTATTTAATAAGACTACGAGGCAGAACATGGTATCTTACAGTTTTAGTGATTATTGCCACTATTAATGAATACACAAGTATAGTATATAATCTCAGTACTTATTCCTAGTTGCAATTAAATTTTTAGTTTGAATTAATAAACTTACCTCCTTTGTTGGGTTAGACAAGTCAGCATCTTCAGCGCCCTTGGATTTCTGTTCATCGTTCTTGGCTATACTGAGATCATCCTCTTCAATTTTACGCTTCTTGCCCTTCTTCTCTTTACCCTTTTTGCCCTTGGGTTCAGGCTTAACTTTCTTGATCTCTTCGGGTTTTTCGGTCTTATCTTCAATCTTAGCATCTTCGTGCTCCATCTTTTCTTGCTTGACTTCTTCTGGCTCTTTTTTCTCTTCTTTGACCACATCGTTATTCTCTTCTTCCGGTTCTTTCTTAGCCTCCTTCATCTCTACGTCTTCTTTGTCGACGTCTTTATTATCCTTATCGTTGCCATCATCTTTATCTTCCTCTCCATTTTTCTTCTTTGTTTCCTTATCAGCTTCTTTGCCTTCATTAGTGTCTTTCTCACCATCGCCCTTCTTTTTAATGTGCTCATTCGCTGTCTCACCTTCGATTGTATCTTCGCTTGACTTTTCAACGTCCTCCTCTTCATTATTTAATCTGTCTTTCCCTTTTTCAGTTTTCTCTGCATCTTCTGCGGTCTGACATATGTCTTGTTTATCCTCCTGCAGCTTATCTTTATCTTTCTCCTCTTCGTCATTGATCTCAACCTCGTTTTTATCCTCTTTTGTTTGAGCTTTGTCCTTATCTTCGGTCTCATCTTTCTCTTTATCTTCATCAGCCTTCTTCTTATCGCCATTTTTCTTTGCCTCATTATTGTCCTTATCTTCGTTAGCTTCCTTCTCGTCTTTCTCTTCATTAGCTTCTTTCTTCTCCTTATCCCCGTTAGTCTCCTTATCTTTTTCTCCGTTACCTTCACTAGCCTTTTCTTTGGGGTTATCCTCATTTGTTTCATTGGCCTCCTTCTTATTTCCTTTATCTTCATTGGCCTCTTTCTTGTTCTTGTCCTCTTTAGCATCTTTCTTATCCTTAAGGTCTTCTGAACCTTCCTGACTATTAGAGCCTTCCTGGGTGTCCTCTTCGATCTCATCTACGCCTGCCTTTATGTTATTGTTACGCTCAGTTCCCGAATCGGCGCATATCTTATGAAATATGAGCTCGGGGTCCTGTCGCACTTGGGCGTATCGCTCGTAGCCGTGCTTGAATACGCCGACTAGTAAATGCTTATCGCACACTTCTGTCCACCAGGGAGCTGGTGGATCACCGTCCGGATTCGGAGGCGTCGGCATGATCGTATCAATCTCTTCGCTCTTCAGTGGGTTTTCTTCGCTGGCTGTTAATACACGTTGCGACAGGGTCTCACCCAAGATGTGATGCTGGAGGTAGTACAGCATACGGATGCGTAGCAATACTTTGTTGGCATGCCGGTGGAGGTGTTTGCGATAGACTTCATCGCTCAAGAGGATCTCGGTGTCGAACTCTTCGGTACGAGCCCACTCGCGCAGTCTATCGCTTTCCTCGTCCGCGTCCTTCGAGTCCTCTGCGTCGAGCCCATTAAGACCTCTCTTAGCCTTTTTGCCCCGGGGCACAGGCCCCGAGAGACCTGAGTGGTTCCTCATTCGTCTCGACGCGGGTCGGCCTCGCTTGGACTCACCACCCGGAGCGGGCGGATTTACATTAGGTGGTTCAATGAGGTCCCAGATGAATGCTTTAATCTTGTCATCGCCTTTATAGCATTGCAGACAAAACAGTAGGATAACACGTGCCATATGCTCCACCTGTGTTGGATTGACTGGTCGGCGCCAAGCGCTATACGCGATACATTCATTCCATCGCTGCCAGCCAAAAGTAAGCATGCCCTTTTCGACGTTCGAGCACTCCGACCGGGTCCAGTTACCAGGGGAGATCTCGACAAGGAACTCGTCGTCTTCGGCGTCGCCTGCATGGCCACGCTTGCCTCTACCGCCCTTACGGTTTCTCCCACCGGTGTCACCGTCCTCGTCAGAGTCCATATCGCCAAGCTCTCCGGTAACAGGTTCGTTTGCCCCGAAACGCTTGACCTGAGTTCTCCTTCGAGGCTCTTGCAGGATAAGCATTTCCTGCTCACCCTTGTTGAGTGTTTCCACGTCAAGGTTAGCCTTTTTTGCCCATTTCTCCCAGAAGTTAGGATCGTCGACGTCGATATCCTCGCGACTGCTACTGACAGCGAATGAAGCTTTGGAGAAGGTGCTTCCTTTGCCTTCCGACTCGATAGTAATAGTCGTGGCGCGCCGGGAAAGGATTTGATCAATATCCTCCTCGCAAAACTTATCACCGGCATTGTCATCGTCCATAATAGCTCCGTAGGCACCTTTCTTGAGCAACTCCTCGATTTCTTGTTTAGACATTTGCCCGCCGCCACCTCCGCCACCCTCCTTCTGAATACTCTGCAAGACCGCTTTGTCCAGACCAAGTTTCAGGCCCGCTTTGTCAAACATCTCTCTCTCGTATGTGTTGCGGCAAATTAGACGATAGATCTTCACCATTTTACGCTGGCCGATTCGATGGCACCGGGCCTGCGCTTGTAAGTCGTTCTGTGGGTTCCAATCAGAGTCGAATATTATACAGGTATCGGCCGCAGTCAAATTAATACCGAGTCCTCCGGCACGCGTGCACAGGAGGAATACAAATCGATCTGAATCGGGCTTGCAAAAGCGGTCGATGGCCGCTTGGCGAAGGTTGCCACGCACTCGCCCGTCCAACCGCTCGTAAGGGTACTTACGGTTGATGAGGTAGTCCTCAAGTATATCTAGACAGCGCACCATTTGGGAAAAGATCAACACACGGTGGCCGCCTTCTTTGAGTCGAGGCAGTAATTTATCGCAAAGCACTAACTTACCCGAAGCTTGTATAAGGGCCTGTACAGCATAGTCAGGCGCCCCACTCTGCCTCGCCTCGGCGAGGATTTGTTCTTCGGCACCTGCAATGAGGTATGGATGTATGCAGCATTTTCGTAGTTCCATCATCGTGTTCATAAGTGATGGCACGCTCTGGGTACCTTTATATAGGAAACTAAAGTTTTTCTCCAGGATGGCACGATAGTACTTCTTTTGAACGTTGGTCAACTCGACCTCAATGATCGTCTCCTCCTTAGGCGCGAGTGACTTTTCGACGTCTTCTTTCAGTCGCCGAAGCATCATGGGTTTGAGCACCGCTTTCAGCTTATCTACCTGAGCTTCGGTTTTCAAATCTCCGAAATCCCGAAGAAATTCCTCAGGGCTATGAAATCGATCTGGTTCAAGGAAGTTGAGCAAAGAGTACAACTCTTCAACTGAGTTCTGAAGGGGCGTTCCGGAAAGAAGCACGATGTGATCGAACTTCAGCACACGGAGACCTTCGATCAGTTTACAATTGCGATTTTTCAATCTGTGTGCCTCATCAATAACACACGCTTTCCATGAGAGAGTTGATAGTTCCTGGTTGTCTGATAGAATCACCTCGAACGTGGTGATAAGCACCTGAAACTTCTGGACGTCCAGAATTCGCTTGCCCTCCTCATCCTTATAGTACATTTCATATTCTTGAATCATATTCCTGTTAAACACATTTAAAGTATTATTGTAAAATAAGAACATATTAATTCACTAAGTATAGCTTCACAAGTTTTTCCTATGAATCAGTAAGCATATTAGAAGGATAACAGAAAACTATATATATACCAGTTATATGTGGATAAAATGGTGCATATTACACGGTAGTGGTTTATTACCAAAGCAGATTTAAATAATGTACAGAAAATGAAAAAAATAGAACTCACCGAGATGCGCTGGAGCCATGGTAAGTGATCACATTGAGGTCGGTCCAACCCTCGAATTCGCGTTGCCAATTTCCAATCGTGGAAAGTGGCGCGATAATCATAAACGGACCGCGAATACCGTATTTTACGATTTCGTTCACATATGCCAACGACTGGATGGTTTTCCCCAATCCCATTTCGTCAGCGAGAATACAATTCTGTTGATTATACCAACAAAAAGTCAACCAAGAAATTCCCTCAAGTTGGTATTCGCGGAGCGTCTGTCCATTACGGTAAACAGGTGATACGTCAATTTGACGCCATTCGTTTGGCTTTGGGCGTTTTTTGCACTTCCACTGCTCTTTGGGTGGAGGGTTACGGAATTTCCAGAAGTGCTCGACTTTGGTGAGGTCTGGCACATCGTCCTCGACTTCCCATGTTGCCTCCTCATATGGCAGGCCACGCCATTTAACCAAATAGTATTTAACCAGCTTCATGTTAGCCTTATCGTCTGGCTCTTTTGCTTGTCTTTCTTTCGCGGCTTCGTCAATTTTGAAATCCTTAACAGTGTCATCGCCTTCTTTTGTGATGGGCGCTTTTGTCGTATCAGAGCTGTCTTTAGAGTTTTCAGTCGACACAGCTTCTTGTCCCTTTTTAGACGTTTCTTTCAGAGATTCATCGAAGGACGTTGCATTTTTAGACGGTGACGCGTTTTTCCTGATCTGATCGTCTCTACTACCTTGCTCTGAACTTTCAACTGATGTTGGTTTGCTATCATCCACCCTCTCTTTGTTACATTCACTCTTGTCAGGGTCTTTTGACTGAGCATCAATCATGGTTATATCTCGACTGATGGTTTCATCATTTCTGCTGTTGTTATCTTTATCGGCGTCTTCATCAATCTTGCTTTTACTTTCACTGTTATCCGAGCCTTCGATTGGCGATTCGCTCTTGCCCTCTTCGGGGCTTTCACTACCCTCTTTCTTGTCCTTCGATAGCTTAGCTTCGTCTTCCTCCTCGGTATCGGTTTCATCCTTGTCCTTGTCGAGCGTCGTTGTCTCGGCCATTTCTACCTGCTTATCTAGCTCTATCTTTTCAGTTCCTGAGGAAACTCTATCACTATCAGTCGTGCTCACGCCAGCCTTTTCACCCTTAACCTGCTCACCTTCTGGCTTCTCTGTCACCTCAGCTAATTTTCCTTCTGTAGCCTTTTTGTTATCTTCTTTTTCATTGACAATTGGTTTATTGGTGTTAGCTTTTTCGATGTCACTCTTCTCAGTCTCGGATTTCATAATATCAGCCTTTTCGTTATTTTCAACGCGTTCCCCATCAGTCTTTTCTGCGTCGACCTTCTCAGGTTCGCCAAGCTTTTCGCCTGCAACTCTCCCGACCTCAATTTTTTCAACTTTCTCTTGTTTGACCTCAGTTTTAACAGCAGTGGTGTCAGAATCTTTCTTAGGAGAAGTCGTTCCTTGGCTGTTTTTTTCAGGGTTCTCGGTCTTTTGCCCTGCTGGAGAGAGCTCTTCTGATTTGTCGTCTTTCTGCAATTTGGAAACATTTGATAATTCGAGAAGTTTAGTTATTACTTCCCAATACTTCCGGTTGTATATATCTAGGCTGCAGATATATCGTGCAGTATCAGTTGACTGTATGATTATTCTTTTTAGAATATTCGATTTAGAGTCTGAATTATGGACATTGAGGGGCTTCATTTAAACAGAATTGTACATTCAAATAGCATTGTACATAAAGAATGACAATTTCGAATGCTAACCGAATGGCTCTGCATTAGTTTAAATTTAGGCGAACGAACCAACAAACCTTTTTCAGTTGATCTTTATGAACCCAATGTTCCGCTACGTCAAGGATACGGTCAACCTCGCAATAGTCTGGATTGAACGCTTCGTCTTCGAGGAAGTCCATAACGTTTGAACTAGCGTCCTTTTTCTGCCGGAAACGGCGAATCTTGGCAGCGACACGCTTGTCACCCAGTTCGAGTTCTTCGGCAGTCTTCCAGTCGCAGTGTATATAGCTTTGAAGCTTGTATTTTACAAAGAACTCTTCAACTTCGATCGTTTCAAAATCTAGTTCCTTTTGTTTCTCCCTTTCTTCCTGGCTCGGCTTATCGCCTTCAAGATTCTTTGGCACCTTTCTGGTGCTCATGCGTGACGCAAGAACCTTATCGACCACCATTTGATCCTCAACAACAGTTTGGACAACCGTTTCCACGTTGCTTTCGACCTTCGTTTCCTTAATCTACATACAAAAACATATAAATATAGTGTTATCGTACGGACGGACACATGTTAACGCATTATCCATAGATAGTTATTTATATTTTAAAGGAGACACATTAATCAGTCAGCATAAACTGTCTAGAAAATTGTTCAATGCAAGGTAATAGAAATAGATATAGGTCATATCCGATATTAGTACTCTTAACAAAAAAAAACCATGGTATGATTTACAGTAGTGAACCAAATATCATTAGATCAAACCTCGTAGCACCTCTAATACTTTGAAATCTGCTATTTAATTTCTGTAAATTTAAAATTTGCAATTGAAGATGAAAATTTAGATTTACGGAATGCATCACGAAATGTCAACAAAGACGATTATGCCGCTAGTGTCTGCGTACTATCTAAAACATTTGTCAGCATAAGTAAAGAAGAAGAAAAAAATTTATACCGGCATGAGGAATTCTTCGTCGTCGAGGTCCAAATCATTCTCGACGTACTTCTTTCGCCGATTGGCGTTCCGCCCCGAGCGACGTTTGTTCGAATCATCTTCGTCTTCCGGCGCTGGCACTTTATCCCGCGGGGCATCGTCTCCGCTGTCGGATTCACTGCCCTTCTTTTTTCTTTTCTTTGAGGAGATTTTCAAGCTCAACTTGGGCAGTCTACAAAATGGCCAAACAAAGCGCAATAGAGCAGCAACAACAACAACAATAACAGCAACGTTAGCGATGGCAAGAACGAGGACGACGATAGTGACAACGACAACAAAGCCAACAATGCCAAAAACAACGCTATACCTACACACGCACACAGAGACAGCCACGCACACGTGCACTTTCATATATAGGGATACGGTGACGGGTCAGCAAGAACAACAATGCCGGCCGACGCCGCCACGACATCGGCCAGGTGGCATCACGTTTAACCGTCACTTGTCATTTATCTGCTTCTATCCTTTCTGTCCCCCCAGCCCACCGAAGTGCTCGTCGTCATCGTGGCGCTCCATTCGTAGTCGCTTTCTTTCATTCAAGTAAATGTCCAAGCAAGTTCAAGCAACTACAGGCAGTAACGAGAAGCGATGCCAGAAGAAAGATAAAACGAATATATACAAAAGGCATTAGGCAGACATCCATACGCAGACACACGAACGCCACACAAACAGACAAAGATTTACACACATACAAACATACGGACAGTGACACCGCTGTGTTCACCAATGCGCACTAATTCGCCACAGTCGCCACACAGGAGCTTTTTCTTGCTAGCTTACAAAAGCAACAACGACGCGATGACAAGACGACGACCACGACACGGCCGCCATTACCGTCATCAGTGAAAAGCCGTGCAGAGCTCCTTTTTGATCTGTCCGTCCATCCATCCAGGCGACTGGTTGTCCGACTCGACGCACCGCACCAAGGGCGTTGACCCCCCGACAGCCGTAGTAGCAGCAGCGAGAGCAGCCCTTCTTCTCCGACCACAAAACCCAACCGGCAGCGCTAGTAAATTGCTGGTTACCTGATCGGCGGCGGCGAGTGGCAGTAAGCCAGTCAAGCAGCCAGCCAGCCCGGCTGTTTGTGTGCTTGCCAGGCAAGCGGCTGGCTGGCGTGCAGATTCCGGATTTCGGTCGACACATGGACAGGTAGAAGATCAGCAGACAACTACTCTGCGCCGGCTGTTTTTGCTAGCCCGTTCTGCCGTCAAGGTGGCAGCGGTCGTTTCGGCGACGCACAGCAAGGTGAAAGCGGACAGCAGAAACGACCGTCGGGAACAAAAAGCAGCCGAAACCACTCTCTTGACATTATCCGCTAATAATAGCAGTAGCGGAACCACCAAATCGAGGTGGCGGCGTCGCGTCTTATGACAGTCGTCCGCATGACCACTCGCCATCCCATGTCGATATCGTGTGACATTCATTCAGTTATCGTGACAAACAACAACACACACTGCTAAAACAACCTTTTTTACCATTTTGACTATCATAACTAACCACCATTGCTGCTACTGTAATTAGTGCCATCAACATTCAGAATTGGTTCGTAAAAATAAGCATGCGTTTTGTCTATAACAAACCTGCGTACAAACGAACAATATGATTGATTGACAAACATCTTAAATGGTTCTATTGTTGTTCTGCTAGTCTACTGTAGGTATGTCCCCATATGGGATATAACGGGTTCCATTACTCACTTAGCTTTCTTCTGATTTTTTTCGAAGAGAGCTTGTGCAGCTGCTTTGAGACGAGATTCTTTGAGGTTGGCAGTGATCTGCTCCGCCGAAATGGGCTCCTCTTTCTCCTTTTTCTTGCTTTCTTTTTTCGGTCTCTCCTTCTCCTTTTCGCCTCCCTCCTTGCCACCTTCCTTTCCATCCTTGTTCTCACCGTCCTTGTCCTTATCTTTGTCCTTATCCTTGTCTTTCGCCCTGGACCTTTTCTCAGCCTTGGTGGGTGTCGCCTTTGTAGGAATTGAAGCTGGTGCTAAAGCACCTTCGGCCTTGGCTGCGGCGGCGGTCGTATCCGTTGTTGTTGACGCGGAGTCCGCGGGTGGTATAGGGTCTTGATTTCCGTCTGGCAGCTTGGGGCTGGCACTATTTGTTGCAGCTCCTAAAACTGCACTTGTTGCTGCTATCGTCGCATCACTGGGAGGCGCTAGCTGACTCGAACCCGTTAATTCCCCAGCATTCCCAACTGTTGGTGGCCCCGTGCTCGAATTGGGGTCCATTGTTGCCGAAGCCTCCGTTACCGGGTGGTTTTTGCGGCCACGAGGCTTCTTTTGTTTGGCAGGGGCCATGGGGTCCTGACCGTCCCCCGGTTGGGCTGGCCCCTTGGGCGTCCGCGGCTTCCTCGGCTTTTTCGCCGGGGCGACGCCCTCCTCCGACGAAATGCCCTCGCCGTTTCCCGGCGGCCCAGGGTTTTGAGCATTAGGGTTTGGATAGCCTGGTGGATATTGACCAGGTGGGTATATTCCGCCTCCGCCACCACCACCCGGCCCTGGCCCAAACTCATATGGATTTGGCTGGTTATGTGAGTCAAAAGGGCCGCTTTCGCCAAACTGTGCAGTTTGTGGTGGAAATCCCCCACCCACTTGATGCGCCCCAGCGACCTGTTGATGTTGTTCCGCTACTGGACCAGCAGGATGTGGCAGCGGCTGCGGTGCAGCAGGAGGTTCTTGATTCTTACGTTTACGGCCACCCTTCTTCGTTTTTTCGGGGCTTTCTTGTGGTGGTACTGGTTGTTGACCAGGCAGTGGGCCAGGTTGCGAACCGGGCTGAGGGCCAGATTGTGGGCCAGAAAGTAAACCAGGTTGAGGACCGGGTTGTGGTCCAGTTTGGGGACCAGGTTGTGGTGCGCCATGAAGTGGTTGGTGTGGGTCCCAAGAAGGCATCTGGCTCGGCGGGGGCTGACCGCCGTATGACATCTGGTAAGGGTCATAGGGATTTCCTGAGGTCGGACCTTGCGGAGCTCCCCATCCCGGTGTAGCTTGTGGGCCCCCCTGAGGTCCTTGTGAACTCGCAACCCATGAGCCACCTTGGCTTCCATATGGCCCAATACCGCCTTGCTGTGGTTGTTGTTGTTGGGCCTGCGGATGCGAAGTTAGGGCTGTACCCTGAGGCCCGGTTTGCGAAACCGAAGGTCCCTGTGCGCTCACCTGCTGTGCCTGTGGCGGCATGCCGCCTATTGCCATTGCACCTTGTTGCTCCTGGCCTCCCATTGAGCCCAGGCCCTCACTTTTTACTTCTGCAAGCGCCTGGTTGGTTGATTCGTCTTGCGGTTGACCGGGCAGCTGTTGCTGTGCGGGTTGTTGCTGTTGTTGTTCAGACGTAGCAGTCGCTCCATCATCACCTGCAGGCTTTTGGTCTTCACTTGAGATGTCTTCGGGAGCACCCGGAAGTCCAGTATTGGAAACAGAGGTCTCATCGTTTCCACCTGGTGGACCCTGTAGTTCGGAGCCAAACTTCACTGGCTCACCCTGCGTGGATAAAGCCGCCTGCGATGATCCTTGTGATGACTGGCTCGGCGTGGCTGGATTCGTCGGGTCCAAATTGAGATTTTGCGAATCACCGCCGTCCGACTTTACTGAAGCCTCACCACTGTCTTCAGGCTTCACTGGACCTCGCTGTAAATTCAATTTAAAAAACAAACTCGTTTTCATGTACCTAATACCTGTCTCTGTACTATTCAGTTTAATCCATTGTCCGGTAGGGTGAGCTTTATTAGATGAGCGAACGACAAAATTAAAAGTTATTTAATTGAATTGCCTAGCAAGTAATTAAGTTTAGTTTCGGTAATTTCAGATAACTATTCCAACATATATGAAGGCAGGGGAACAACTTGTTTTAGAAGCAGCCTTATAGACAAAATTTTTGAAACAGCGCTTATGATACCAAATAAACTTACTAAAAAATCCGGCGGTTTAGGTTGAAGTAGACGCGCCCCTAAAGGGTCATTGTCAACAGGCATAAGGTCTGGCTTTTTTACTTCTTGTTGGTTTTGCGACCCCGCAGATTGACCTAGACCTAGTGCATTACTTGGGTCACCTTTATGCTCCAGCTGTGACATTGGCTGCTGTCCGTCACCGGCCATATGGCTTATCATAGGATTAGACTGATTTGAGCCATCACCTGTAATCATATCATTATTGGTTTTAATCAACAACTAATCAATATACAAGCTAAAACAACGCTGCTATAGGGAAGCAAAACCCACTATTGATTTAACAAATTAATTAAGCAGAACCAAACGAGGTAGCTGCCTCTGTTCCACTTAACTGAGTTAGTACTTCAATGAATCATTATTTTCGTACTACCAATGACCATAATAGACACTCACCTCCTTGATAAAGGGGGTGTTGCGAGGAAGCCATGCCTCCTTGCGAAGACATAGGACCTCCCGTCTGATAGCCACCCGGTCCTCCAGCGCTTTGCTGAGGAAGCCCTTGGCCATGACCCTGTTGCTGTTGCTGTGCCTGTTGTTGCTGTGGGCCCATCTGCTGCTGTTGTTGTTGTTGAGGCCCACCCTGCTGACTTTGCCCATATATGGATTGTCCCAATGGATCCATCTGTGTGCCAGGTTCATGGACCATGCCCGGGGCCGGTTGTTGTGGAATCTGTTGATTTTGCTGTTGTTGTTGTCCAGGGCCCTGTGGACCTTGTGGCCCCTGTGGACCTTGTTGTCCCATGGTGCTTGTTGGTTGCTGTGTCTGTTGCTGTGTCTGCTGCTGCGCCTGTTGATGACCTCCCATTTGTGCTGCTTGCTGTTGTTGCTGCTGCGGTTGTTGTTGCCCCATCTGCTGCTGTTGTTGCTGTTGTGCCAATAACTGTTGTTGCTGCTGCTGGCTCAATTGCCCACTAGATTCCAATTGCCCCTGCTGCTGCTGAGGTTGTTGTGGCTGTTGCTGTTGTGGTTGCCCTATCTGCGGTTGAGCTTGACTTATCATTGACGGATGCATTTGCTGACCGGAATGTCCCATTTGACCGTACATAGGATGTTGTCCTGCGGTCATGGCACGACCCATTTGATCAGGATAACTCTGTGGTGGATAGCCCTGAGGAGGATAACCTTGCGGGTGGCCTATAGGTCCGCCCGCGGCCATGGCACCGTAAGGGCCCTGTTGCTGCGCCTGTTGCTGTTGTTGCTGTTGCTGCTGCTGCTGGGCCGCCGCCTGCTGCTGCATCTGCATCATCTGCATCTGGCGCTGCTGAGCGGCTGCTCCCCGACCCCGTCCGGTGCCAGCTGCAGCATCGAATTTTGATGACGACAGTAACGACAACGAAAAAGAAGAATACAGACATGCCAATAGAATCAGAAAGGATAAGTTAATTTTTACCGTAAATGCACAGATCCTTCAAAACTACGAAAAAAAATAGTCACTCTCTAAAAGGCACGTTTTACCTCGTTTTTTCAATATGTGACAGGTGAATCAAAAATACATTGAATAAAATACTAGCGGTTTTTCCTTAGCAATTACGCACGTTCTTTCTTTTTTCGGCCGCGGCCCCGGGAACCTCGTCCTCTGCTAGGCGCAGGAGTTTGCTCCCCGGAGGGCATAAGGTCATCTGGCGTCATCATGTAGGGGTCCGCAGCTGGTTGACTTGCTGGTTGTGTCTGGGGTCCAGTTGGGTATCCATGGGGAGACATGCCTGAAGAAATGCTGGTCATTTGGCTTGTTGGCCGTCCATATTCGTCTACCATGGCGCCACTTCGTGTGGCCTGTCCTTGGGCGGCGGCCATGTAACCGCTCTGTGGGTGCGGACCTCCTTGTTGCTGATGCATTTGGGCGTTCTGTAAAAGTTGCTGCTGCTGTTGCTGTTGCTGAGCTTGGCTACCATACGGTGGCAGAGATTCTTCTTTGGGGGTCTGTGGCTGGGCCCCCATAGTACTAGAATAAGCAGCATATGCAGCTCGAGGATCTCCGGGAGCGAATCCTTGCTGGGGCGTACAATACGCCTGCATCTGGCGCATCTTATCGTTGAGGTCAGCAATCTTAGCTTGGGTGTGAGCTGTCTGTGGCATACTGTACAACTGTTGTAGCTGTTGTTGATACTGTTCGTAGGCATGCTGAGCAGCAGCAGGAGGTGCCCCATATGGTGGTCGGCCTGTGTTGCTCGCAGCGGCCGCAGCACGTTGACCATAAGGATCTGACGGATCGTACTCCATTTGGCCTGGTCGACGAGCCGGCATGCCACTTTGCGCTCCATAACCTTGTGGGTATTGCGAAGATGAACCATAACCAGGGTAACCTGTAGTGTTACATAATAAACGAGAGCACAAATAAGAATGTTAACAACACGCGCTAATCGCATAAATGTACAATTGCGCTAATATTAAATGCCTATGGTTGATTGTGAGATTCTAAAAACTGTCTTTCTGTGTTGGCTTAAATAATAAATGTTTATTATGGCACCTCCACTTTGAGCATGGGCCCCCGTCGAAGACTGTCCCTGTCCGTAGTAGCCCATTTGGCCAGCAGAGGCATTTTGGCCTGCTGCCGCACTTGAGGTGGCCGCCGATGGGGGGTTAGCCGCCGCGCCTGGCGTTGTCGAAGCTGCAGTCCGTCAGCAGCATCGAAATCGGAAACAGGATAAGCGGATACAATATTGTCAATTATACGAAATACAACAAATGATTAAGTTAATGATATCCTTCTAGTATACATTAAATTCTAACTTCCTCACAAAACAGTTTGACATTCACAGAAAATGGCTAAGAAGAAAATGACAAAGGCCTGTCATCGATCTAACTAACGAAGGCAAACTCAAAACCCAATATGCACTAGAATGCTAATCAGAAGGTGCCCTTTCTTTTGAAGTCTTACGTTTCGTCGATGACGAAGACGACGATCCTCCCATATGAGGCATGACCATCTGCTCGAGCTGCTGAAGAGAACTTGAACCCGACGAGGGTGTTGGACCAGCTGAGTTGGGTCCGCCTGAACTGGTTGGTTGACTTGCCGGCGACAAGCTTGCACTGCCGCCAGCAGCTGCTGGGCTGGAAAGTTGCGACGGGCTAGGGCAATAGCCTTGGGATTGTTGCGCAGCTGAGACCCCTCCTTGACTCTGCGGCATTGGTGAAGCCGAGCTGGCGGGCGGGGTAGGTGTAGGTCGACGATGCGGCGACGGAAAGCCCCTTGGGTACGAAGGAGATGGCGATGGCGTCGCTGGATTACCTGACGGTGTCCCCGGCTGTGTTGACGGCGTCAGCGGGCCACCTCCTGGAGTTCCAGGATTAGCCGGCGTACTCGAACCTCCTAAAGGTGTACCGGGAGCTGTGCTAAATGACGGCGATGACGAGGGATCCATGCCGCTAGTCATTTGGTTGAGTGAGCTGGTCTGTGAACCGGCCATTGAAGTCGGCTGTCCTGCCGAGTATTGGTTATATGGAGAGTATGGTGCGCGCTGATCGGTGGGTGTTCGTGACGGGGACGGGTAACTCTGTTGGGGCCTGCTTGAGGGCCGCTGTGGGGCCCCACTCATAGGTGCCATGGGACTGGGATAACCTCCCATCGCCCTAGAGTGGGCCCCTTGGGCCACTTGTGCGCTCGCGGCTTGCGCTGAACTCGCCTGAGTAGCCGCTCCGAATGAGGCCTGTGGCGTCTGGCTTGGATACCCAGAACCTGGATAACCTCCTCTCTGGCCCTGTTGTGTCATTTGACCATAACCTTCCGGGTAACCGCGTTGACCAGGCGCGGTCGCATAGCCGGGATGTCCAGCGGCGGCGGCGGCCGCTGCGGCAGCAGCCGCACCTGCCGCGTGTGTAGGATAGCCGGGCTGGCCCGCCGGCGGTCCTCGACCCCAAGGATCCCGTTGATAGTTTTGATACGCGGCGCTTTGTGCCGGGTGACCGGGATGCGTGGGATGTCCCGGATGGCCAGGGTATACCTGACTCTGACCCGGATAGCCTTGGGAAAGTGACTGCTGCCCAAAGTCACCTCCCCCTGGACCTTGCGGGTAGCCAGGGTACATAGCCTGTTGGGCCTTTTGTTGACTGTCCATCGCCTGACCCGCAGCGGCATGGCCATATGCACCAGGGACCTGTGTCATTTGCCCCATGCCAGGCTGGCCATAGCCATGCCCAGCTTGGCCCGCCCCCATCTGGGACATCATCTGATCCATAGCCGAGCCCTCCGCCTGGCCATACTGGCCGTCGGCTCCGGGGCCCATGGACATTTGATAGTCCGCCATGGCCTCTACGGAACCGACCGCTGAGCTCGACGGTTAACGATTGCTCCGCAGCTTAAGCATTATGTCGCGTCAGGTACCGGCGGAAATCTCACCGGCCGGCCGTATATCAGCCACTCTTCGGTTTATATTACTTTACTATGTACAATGCCTTCCATTAACTCAGAGCGCTGCGTTTGCTCGTGAGCTGAATGAAGTTCTTCTTTTTGTGTTCCTCTTCGTGTTCGTTTTCTTCTGCGATTTTCGGACAGATGTCTACAGGTTTGTCTGTCCTGGCCTGAGTTAATTCACTCCTGAAAGCAGCAGGTGGAACAAGAATAAATCCGTTAAAATCCGGTTGGCGCACACCTCGTTACACTCGACACTGTTATAAATAGCTACTAGATACACAAACTCGAATAACCTTCACAAAATGCCCCCCGGTGTATGGTCTGGTTACTATGCTTGCGGTCTCAAGGAAGACAAAATGCGTTGCTTGTATAAGGCGCTCACTGGGCCACAATCAGTCATAGTCCGCTCACTATTGAACTCCGTAGATCTATTAATAAAAAAGTGGCAGCGAGGTTAACGCGGGTAGACAGACCAATCGAACCGATAATCATCAAAGGTGTAACCATCAGACGGCCTTCACCAAAATAATTTGAAGGCAAGATTTCAAATTTAGCTAGTGCCGCTAGCGTAGAAAACGGCCGCACATTCATTTCGATTTTGTAATAGCCATCGATCGACGTGTGTGTTATCCTAGCGACGTTGGCAATTAGCACCAGACACGCATTTACCAACAAGCACCGGCTATACCACACAGCACGTCAAACAGCTCTCATTAGTAAATAAACTCTTTAGCAAAATGCCGTATGTCAGCTATCGGAGGTACCTGCTCGCACAGAAACATATCGTCTGACTGTTTATCATAATCCGTTGTCGGAGACTGTACGTAGCACATGTATTTGATCTGCAATAACACGCTGCAGTCATCATCGCTTACGCCACTGGATCGCACGCCACTTTGCTCGTCATTTTAACCTAACTCTATCTGCCGCACGATGTTGGCTACGTCAGCCCTTGGTGACGACGAATTCCACGAACCATTGCCGCCGAGCGGCTCAACGTCAAGCTGGCCAATCCGAGTTCCTCAAATCTAAATCGCGATTTGCCACCGTTGTCGCTGGAGCGCGCCCGCAAAACTCTTAGGCACTGCCGTGTCACATACTCTCGAACTATATCAAGCAGTACATTGATATGTTTAGTCGCGATTGCCAATGCAGCAGTAAATCAGGCCAGCGGTGCACAAAGTTGACAAGAACTGCCGTTCTGACAACAACATCAACAACAACAATAGGGACGACAACGGCAACAACAGGAAGAACGAACGGAGGACACAGTTTCAAATTGAACGCTTTGCTTGAACTTGTGATTGTGGACAGACGTGCACTGCAGCCTCAATCGACGTCGCCACAGCGCAACGAGACGATTCTCTCAAATAAACAACGATGCTGCTGGTGCTGTTATTGACGGCCATGGTGGTGACGGTCGTAGCAATAGTAGTCGCCGCCGCCACTGCTGCTGCAACGCGGTGGCAGCGACGGTGGCGGTTGCTGCAGCAGTATTACCAGCCAGGTCAGTGGCTCCTTTCGGCCCCAGTCAACACAACAGCGGGGGGAGCTGAACAGCACGGAGAAGTACACCACTGTTCCTACTATAGCTGATGCTGGCGCCGCAGCACACACAGACCAACTGTGCACGTTGGGTCAGCGCCTCGCAAGCGGCAGCCGCGGCCAAGAAAGGCCGAGGCGTCAAACAACGGGCAGCAAGGCAGACCAAAGCGACAGGCACAAGATCAGCGTGCCACGTTGGGAACCGAAGGCCGCCACCGGCCGCATTATGGAGCGAAACGGAACGAGACGGAACTGATGAACGGACGAATGGACTGACGTAGGGTCGATGGAGGTGGCGACGATGGCGACTGCCCTATCTTCTGTTGTCTGACGCTGCCGCTGCTGCTCTAGACATCGTTACGAGTAGCCGTAGTAATAGTAGTTGGTTGTAGTTGTTGTTTCGATCGCACAGGAAAGCTGGAGCATATTACCGTCTCTATGGGCATGTATAATAAAACGCCGACCCAGTTCGACTGGGCTAGGTCCGGCAATTAATTACTATGAAAAGCAGTGGCGGCAGCAACAATCACACACTCCTATCTGTTTGGTGCTAGTAGGAAATTAATTGCTTAATCGCTACAACTAAAACCATTACAATTGACCAAATAGAGACGACATCAACAGAAGAACTGATCACTAAGTCGAAGCTACAAGTCGCAAGATGGGGCTGGGATGGACTGGGGATGAGATTGTACCACAACGCGCGAGACACCAGTGAACCACCCGTGACACTCACAGTCACGCTCTCACGTATCCACAATGATTAACTCCGGCTTTAACCGCTGCTGCTGTTATTGTTGCTGATGGTGGTGACGGCGATAGTAGTGGCGCCGCTGCCGCTGTCGCTGCTGCAGCTACCGTTCGATGATGAGACATCAGCAAGGGAAGGCCTAAGGCACTGGGATGGATGCTGCTCACCCCGCATTCAACAGCAGTGCCCATACAGAAGACTACGGTACGAGACACACAGCGCGTCTCACAACGACAACGAGGAAGATCACACTATTAAAACACAACCACAGCAAATCTGAGACGTACGTAGACCAGCCGCCAAAAGAGCACACCGCATCCATCCGCTGTACATGCACACATTCATTCACTCACCGGACTCACGCACACTCTAGGCACAGGCTCACAACGCCACACACATTTGAGATTACATCCGAATGTCGCTAATAACACTCAACAATATGATTGGGGCAATCCCGTGTTTAGCAACCGCGGTGACGGCAGTCGCGCTAATAGTGGCAGCAGTGGCGGTCCAGTCGACGCATCCAACCTAATATTGACTATTAGCAGAAACGGTAGCAGCAACATTAATATTAGTTGTCGCCATAGTAGTGGTCTGCCTTTTAATAGCCATCGCAATATTGGTTTTCGCCCACAGAAGCGATGGTCTCGGGCCGAGCGACTCGGCGGGCACGTTAACACGGGCCGATGACACGAAAGACTAGCTAGTGGCTGGCTGACTAGCTAACTATTGGTTCGCCCAATCTAGCCATGGAGGAGGGATTACTCCGAAGACGACGACGACGCCAAAGGCGGCGATGGCAGCGACGACGACGACGACGAAACTTACGACAACAACCAAATAACCTGCATTAGGAACCTAAGAACACAGGGGCACTCACACACAACCCGGATCAGACAGATCGTACACCCAAAGATCTGTCCGAAGGCACTCGAAGGTTTGGCTTATCTTTCACTGATTTTCAGGCAAAATCTTGCACAAATTCAACGATGACGAATCTAGCTCTTTGTCCATCCCCCCTCATCGCCACCAATCATCCGTATTGAATATTCCGGCGTAATAGCCTCCGTCGTTCGGGGAGAGGGGTAGCCAAGCTAACACAAAATCTGACTCGATGTATATGACGAAACACAGGAGCAAATAGCCCTATGCATACACACTCTGACAAACACACCGACAGACGGACTCACAAGTGAAAGCACACAGCATGGTAGAAAGAGGTACACACAACCATGGTAAAATGAATCGACACCCGATTGAGCGGCGTCGCTAACCGTTGCACCAGCTTTCACCTCGAGTTCGGCGGCAGCAACCGCACCGTTACGCTTATGGCTACGCCAGCGACGGTGCTGCTGCTGCTTATGCTGCTGCTGTAGCAGTAGTCGAAGTCGTAGCGGGTGGTTTATGATATGAAACTGTATTCTGCCTGGTTAGAGTCGGTATCGTCGTGCAATTAGCCATTGATCCTGAGTCTTAGCTCTAGCTAGATGGCTGATCGACGGCAAAGGGGCGGCAAACAGAATTCCGATTTCAGCACACACACGACTCACGCACGATTTCTCAAAAGAGTGAACAACAAAAACGGTACAAAACAGCGGCCCGCTGAATCCAGCAGCACTGGACAACACTGGAGAAACACGATAAGCAACGGCTGCCTATTGCTTTACTGGAGACGACTGCTTGTCAGGCTCCGGCTGGTCATCAATCATATTATCGCCCATATATAACACTCGTGCATTATAATCACAACTCGTACCAACTAGTATAACACGCTGGCTACTGCTGGCAGTCATAAGGTACGGCACGACTGCCATTGCCACTCGTCACTGATGGCTAGGGAAACACGGCGTAGCAAAGCACATAACATCACAGCCGCATAGTCGCAAAAGCAGTTGCCTGCCGATGGATAGCTAGCCAATGGATAAGCAGCAGCGGCGGTAGCAATGGATTTCGATATCGAGTCCCGTCGAGTAGGGCCATAAAGGATCGGGTTAGAGACGGCGAAAAATCAACGACACAAACTCACTCTCGCTGACTCTAGGCGCTGCCGCGATGCTGGCGTGAGACGCGGGCCGACGCTCGGCTTGGGCCGCTACACAGCCGACAACGAATTGAGATCGTGTGGTAAAAACGCGGCCTTATTGCGGCCGGAGTCGAATGCCGGGCGCGTCGGCGTCGTTGGACGCGTTGTGGCCGCCGGATCCGGTGTCGGCCTCTCGGAGCGTCACCGCGCCAACGCAGCTCCGGGGTCGCCGCCTCGAGCTTAATCCGTCGACGGACTAACGTCCACCGATGTCATCTCACCTCTCACTGGCCGCTGGCGGGGCACGCCGCCCCGAAATCCGCACGAATTCGGCCAAATTTCGCACAACTCTCCAGCGTACTCTATATGTAGTAGTGTATGTACACACTCACAAACATTGCTTGCTTTCCCTGCTTACGGCTAGCTTGCTGCTCGCTCTTTACACACACACAGACACACACAAAACAATAGTCGTTCAATGGCGCTGCAGCAACCTGGCCGCCATCTTGAACTGTGAGCGGCGCTCGGCGTCGCCAGCTCACAAGTAGCTCCTTCGTAACGCGAGTGGGCTGGCAGCGCCACCATGCGGTGAGCACCCGTCGGCGCAGTCCCGCCAACTTTCAACTGAGCCCAAGACGGGTCGGCTGAGCCAGGCAGCGCGACTGGTAGGCTCACAAGCTCACGGGCTTTCTGGATCGGTCGTGGGTCCCTCTTTCAGCCGGCTCGCCTGCTCGGCTCAGAGGACAGCCAGCGGCTCCTGCTGCTGCTGCTGCTGCAGTTACTGCTGTCGTCTCTCGGCCTGGCTTCTAATAGCGCAGGCTGCGGCAGCAGCAGTAGCGGCGGGATGGAGGAAGAAGAAGCTATCTGAACGAGCGTAGCAGTCCAGCAAACGCCGCCACCACCACTGTGGATGGAGTGTGGATGATGATGAGCCTTAAAATTTGCCTTACCGCCATCGAGTAGAGTGTATGTGGGTGTC
This sequence comes from Varroa jacobsoni, assembly GCF_002532875.2. Lineage (NCBI taxonomy): Eukaryota > Metazoa > Arthropoda > Arachnida > Mesostigmata > Varroidae > Varroa > Varroa jacobsoni. The sequence continues at coordinate 30,985 of NW_019214025.1, forward strand.
TGTCGGCTCGTATGTTCGTCCGTATGTCTCTCTAACTGTCGGTCGGCCCGCCGGCTGATCGCCCGCTAGCTGGCTAGGTCCGGCCTGTCCGTACCAGTGTTGTCTGGTAGTGCGTCTCTGTCCGTCCATCTGTCTGTCTGTCTCCATGCATGTGTGCCTATGGGCCTGTATATATATGCATTTTCTGTCTACCAGCAAGACAGCTTGCTTGCGAACTGTGGGTTGTTCGCTCTGAGCGCGTGTGTGAACATTGCAGAGCGCAAGCGCCGCAAGTAGCTTACGAACCCCTCGAGTAAGCAAGAAAAAGCGGAGAGTGTTGGCTAATCTAAAAGCTGCATTGCACACACGCACGCACCCAGTCAAATATACAGCGAGAGGATAGAGAGAGCGACAGCGAGTGAGGGTGAGAGAGAGAGAGAGAGAGAGTGACACACATACACACATATACATATAGACATGACCGAACGAGACGTCCAGACGAAAAGACGACGAATAAAAACACACACACAACAGGCGCGCTCAGCTCCCACACACACACACACACACAGGCATAACCCAGCACACGGCCAGGCACTCGCGCCGCTGCAGACGGGAGTTTGACGACGAAAGAAAAGTGCAACGCATCTTAAAATCACCAGATAGCAAAGACATGTAGTAGATGCTGTGAATTAACAAAAGCTAACAGTGCCAGCTCAGTCCATAGCTTCATACATATATTCAATTGTGTGAATGTTATATTATTGTCTTATGACGACGATTATGATAGCTCTTCTTTGTGCTATAAACCGTAACACATTTAGATAAACGTTCTAGTGAATTTGGACAACGAGGAGTAACTTTATATTATAAAACTAATACCAGAGATAAAATAAAAAACATGAGGTAGCAAGACGACAAAAGAATTAGGAAAAAGTTTTATTGAATGAAGAAGGGACAGAGGGCGCCTCTAGCACCTCTCTCCTTCTATTCTCGCTTCGGCTCTCAACTTTCCCTTCGTCGCCGTCACCGTCCTCGTCGTCGTAGTTCGAAGAGAAGTAGCTTCTGAAAGACTCATCTCGATGCTGTTCGGTGTAGGTGTCTCCAACGGCAGTCTCGTGCCGAAGTCAGTCGGTGGCAACTTGCTCCTTTAAACCTCCGCCAGTTCGCCTTCAAACCTCTGCCTCTCCCTATCTGGGGAGTGCTTCGGCTCCCCCAGGTGACTCCAAATGCAGTGAGTTCTCTTGGCCGTTGCCTGCCTGCCTGCCTGCTGCTGGTGCAGCGCGATATGCTCCTTCGCTCCAACCTCCCTGGCCACCCATCCATTTCTACTATACTGGATCCCGGACGAGTGAATAGCTGTTTAGAAATGACAACAACATTAGTTGGTGGCTAGCAGATACAGTTATATTGATGCGTGTTCGATACATGAAACCACTTCACTGGAAAACAGGCATCATTGCAGGTGGTCCTATTAGCTGTAGTGTCAGTTCTATTATCCTTGTAGCTATAATATAAAATTATTGAGAGTGGAGAGCGTAGGAAGGAGGTGGATACGAAGGGAAAGAAATCGACCGCGGCGCTAAATACATCGAATCTTCCGTCTCCTTTAGGCATTGCCTTTCTGTATAGGGAAGATCGAAAGAGCGTATCTTAATACCGATCTATATATCTATCATATATATTCGATATATACCGAATAGTATGTGGAGATTCAAAAGGAAAAAGGCAACGATAAATAAGCGCAGTTAAACGATGACGGCGAAGTAAGCAACCGTACTGATCTAGCGATGTCAAGACCAATGCCTTACCAGCGACGAAACAGACGATGATGTTACTGTTACTATTCCCTGCCGTTGATGATTGTCGTTATAATTATCATTGATGTTTATGATGATTATCATAATTTGTAAAAGCCCTACGGGCAATGTAAACAGATATTTTGAGCCTGTCAATTTCGAGTAGTACATTATACCCTTAATTGCTTTAGACTGATGGCTACTGTGTCTACGCCGGGTTTCGAACCTGGGCCACCTTGCTATGTGTCTTTAAATTTAGTAGGTAGGTATTTTACCACTGAGCCGTCACGCACATACAGGGACGAACCAAAAGCCCATACACGCCTGCTTGTTCGACGGAACTGACAGAAACGCAACGCATCATCCCATCGATTGAAGGTGTGAGAGGGACGGCAACTGCCATTCCATTTCGGGTCGCGTGTAAGAAGCAAGTCAAGCGCTCTGTTCCGCATTTGCACAAACGCTTGCTCTCCCTTTCTCTCCACCCAGATCATTCTCCGTATTCTGAAGTGGTGCAGGCGAAAATGAAGGCAGAGGGCAAGAAGCAGAAGCTTTTTTTTGTTTCACATTTTAAATGCTACAACGTATTCTATTAACGTAGGTTATTATCATTAATTTTCACTTGCTGTATAGAAGTAGGATAGGCTTGAAAAGACACGAAAACTGAACGACACATGCGGGTACATTATAAGATGACTGGATTAGCAGAGTTTCTTATTATTAACTATTATGCATAGAACGTAAAATAGTATCTTAAAATTGAATTACTGAACCGGTTGATGCAAAGACGCTCAACCTAAACTGACACCGTTAAGTACACGTTCCATGTTCAAAGCTAGCGGCAACACCGTATAATGTTATGACTCATCCGGCGTTTGTGCGAACTTCAATCGTTTTTGATGTTGCTGCAGTTCATTGGCGATATTTATTAGTTATTAAATCGATGGGTTTCGAACAGAACTCGAAAATGAGGTGCAAGCCATTATATCTAGTCGTAGCAAACTAATAAAGCGCTTGCCATATTCATCGCGATAGAAGAATTAGTCCATGGGTCAATAAGGTATCAGTAGCAAATCGAAAAATTATGATTGAGAAAAATATCAGTTTCAATTTACCAAACAGCAACATTTTTCGCCATAATAATAAGTTAATAGATAATTTCAAAGTAAAGTTTACCTCTCTCGCCTGAGGCGGTCAAGTCAATGCCGAATAGAACTTTAAAGCGATCCATTATTTTGCATAATACACAGGTAGAATGTTAGGAAATAAAGCTTCCACTGGAAAATTTCCAATGCTTATGTCCAATAAAACTATCGGTTAGCATTTGTTTGCCCATCAATTAGTCAAACACAGAGGATCAGGTAAAGCATGGTGTAGAAATTTCTGTTAAACTGTTAAACATAGACTGACTTTAACTGATAAAATGATATACGGTTCCGAGTCTATTCTATCTTTTAATATCGTATGTGTGGTATATGGCAAAATAACAATTTGTACCTTGTTGTTTGATTTAGTGTTGAGGTTCGATATTTTTTTATATTTTCTCGGTTGAGCCTCCCAGTTGTTAGTATTGGGCGAATGTTTGTGGTTTATCTACGTTTGCTTTCCAAATAGGCCGATGAAGCTATACTGTGAGTTATTTTGCCTGGATTTGTAACAGTGACTCACAGCCATTATCTGGAATTAAAAATGGCATAAAGAAGAAACAAATCTTAAGCTTGGGATGTCTGTGCAACCCGATCTCAGACCCGGACGCTATAGTGTTTGCTGCCAATTGGATCAGCTTACTTTTTGGAAGTTTAAGGTTTTGCTTCGAATAGGTATAAAGGTGAAAATTTAACGAAAAAATCAGTAATCTCTCCTTCAATATTTTTTAAATCAGACCTTTTTATCTCTTTGGCATAATTTTAGAAACGGCTTACTTTCTGGCCGTATTTCCGACCATACCTTTAATAGCAAGTATTAGCAAGGCAATACCAAGAATTTGTGTTTCTATTCTTGAAACTCTTCCGATTGTATAATTTTATGTCTCTACAAATGATCGATTTTTTTTTGTGACTAAACGACTATGGGAAATGCCTTATAAAAGTGCCCCGTTTGCTGAAATGCGAAATGTTTGATTCATCCCTTTCCGTGCGGGGACGAAATCATGATTAGACATAATTATTTCGTCGGAAGTCTATCACAACTAATGACCCATCATGTCAACATTATATATAGAACTCAACAAAACTGTGTTCCTTACTTGTCACTCTTTTGTTACTTAAAATGAGTAAATAAAGGATAAGATAGAAAGCGCCCTCTTCTATACCCTCTCCTCTTCGTTTTTTTCATATCGTGTTAGAAGAAAAATGCGCCGACGACCTTAGCAGTGAGCTGAAACCCAGGTATTGTCCACAACATCTTCAAATGACTAAACGTCATCTTTTCTTTAACTTCATTTGTGTGCACGATGATTGATAATAAGCCTATCATCGTTTTTGTCAATATTAAAAAAATGTATATTTTATTTATGGATTGGAGACAATGCAGCTTAAGGTAAAAGCGTCGAGATGAAGAGACAAACCCTATCAATGAAAAACACTTAACAGAGTTTACAGCTAAATGGGATGTATTTTTCAAAAAGAGCCCAGCGCTTCTCTGCTCCTAAGGTGAGTTGAACAGATACGAAGTATTAGAAAAAAAAAGGTAACTTCTATTTCGGCCTTTCCGTATTCCTATGCGTTATTATCATCAGTACAGACTCCACAAAGAGTTACAATACGTGCGTGAATCAAAAAAAATGGTGACAACGTATATCAAATAAATATATCCGAACAAAAATGGCTGTCAAAAGTTAATACCGCCAGTACTATAACTGACATCGGAGAAGAATCTCTTACTATTATCACCTCTAAATTATGTAATTTTATTAGTATCCTGCGCTAATTTTCGAGCTTTTTTTTTACCATTAGAAGGTTAAGGTTGCGAAGGTTTCTTATTGTTTTTTTTTTTATCTTGGATTACTCGTTTCTATAACGAGGTCTATGATCATGTGCTAGAAAATATTTGCTTTCGGAATTTCTATATTTGCTCCAGGCAGAATCCCCAGGTAGAACTTTTTGGTAGAATCTCAACTTAATCCATAGAGACACCCAAATATCGATTTTTTCGGAATTAAGAGGGTGTGTGTCATCTCGACGTACTACAGTAATTAACATGAATACATAATCAATTAGAGCAAGAAATTTAAAATTTCTGAGAATGACCGCTTCAAAGATATATTATATCAGACTTTTGTTTTCTTAGCTCCCAATGTTAATGATACATGATATCCTTGATATTGCACCAGAAAAAGAGTACTTAGTCGAAAACACCCTATATATTATTTTTGAATCGTAGCGCACTATTTAGCATGAAGCTAATTTGCGATCATATAATTTGTTCTTTTATAAAAATCATATAATTATTTTCGAAAACAGCCGTTCGAAGGTTTTTATTCTCAAATAAAGTTTAAATACCTTTCATTGTTTATCTTTCCCAAATTTATCGAGGTACTAATCGTAGTTACGACGGAGTTTCCAGAAGTTCCAGACAATGGAGCAGAAATTATAACTATATATATATATATATATATATATATATATATAGATGAAACTCTTTGAAGAAGCAGTATCGTCTTCATAGCTCTGATGATTTTTCCTATTATTCCGGTTTTCGTGAGGTTTTTAGTTAATTGGTCTTTTTTCCGTATGGGCCAATCTTAGAATCGAAGGTGTGGCATGTTTATGATAATGGTCGATATATGATGAGTACTGAGATAGTACGATGTCAAAATGAAAACTTGATTTTGCGAAGATCACTAATCAGCCTCAATAACTGGATAGCCAGGTTTGATCTCACATAGAACCATTTCCAAAGAACACGCGTAGACTGAAAAGAAACTTGCTGTCAAAGCCGAAAATAAATTAGGCTTCAGACCGTTTTAGCTAAGGGTATACATGCCGCTCAAAAAAAAATCCGCTTAATTAGCGGTTTGCTAAAATAACCAGCAGACGTTCACTGGCAAGCGAAACGCAAGTCAGTTTGGAATTTAAATCACTAATACGGCTCGTTTTTTTTTTATTTTAATATTAACTTTCTCCAATACGAAAAATACTGTAGGGTAATCTATGTGCAGTCGGTAGTGTAGTGACTAAACGTAGGCGTAAAAACTCAGCCTGAGCTGGATAGATAAGTACTTAGGTTTGCTTTTGCTGTCACAAAATCAATTTGTACCAACGTAACTCCTACACCAGAGGGCACAATCGGTTCAAGTAAAAATATCTTTTATACTTTATTTGGCAAAGACGAACATATATATTTTTTACATATATTTATATGGAACGTGTGTTGTTTAAGAAAACTATCTAGATCCAAAAATACTAATTTATTGGTATAAGGCATATGTTTATGCAGATCTGATGCTTACTACTTATGACTTTGCATTTTATAGAAAACTTCCGCTGCGCACGAATGTAACCGCACTATGCGAATCAATATACGCAATCGTCTATCTAAATTAGTAAGACTCTAAATATAGAATCACATAAAAAGATGTTAAAAATTGTAAACGCTAAGCTTGGAGTTCGTCGGTTATCAAAAATACGGAAAAGAAGGAGCTAAACGCTAAAAAGGATCCTTGCCAAGCCGAGAATTGTTCATTGCCGTACCCCTTGTAACTTGTTTATAACGGTATTATTGCTTTCCTCGTTGGCATTTCTCACTTTTGGCTCAAGTTGAAAATCGCCTAGCAAATTTTAAGTTATTTGTTATCCTACAACTTAAATAATAAAAAGAAGTTCACTTGCACCACTTCCTTTTGCATACTGATCATATGAATTATCATAAGGCTACGCCAATGATATGACACGAATTTTTCTCACAGAGGTAATACTACCATTTATTATGTTATTATTATGTTTTTCGGTGCATGACTATATGTGTCAGGAACGGATGCTCTGATACGCCACAAGAGGAAGAAACACGAAATGGTACTTTATAGTTTTTTTTCATGCAGTAACCAAGATCTGTGTAGACCTGTTAGTGCCGTCATACCTAATTTTATTTTGCCTTGACTCTTATTTATTGCTCCTTTATGCTTCAATACATATAGCATGGTATGTTTCCGTTGTGAGATATCAGATCCGTTTTAAATTAAAGCAATAGTCAGACTACTAGCCCAAGCTTTGTGGTACTAGTCGGAAGACACACCCAGTGAGCACCACACGAAGACTTGCTCACACACTCCGACCTTTAGAAACCGAAACCTTCCATTAGTATCTATTCTATACTTTGCTTCCATTTTAAGACTTCATTTGCGCGTCCACTTTCACATCCATTAGTTTGAATGTTTGATAACCATTCAAAAAATCTTTGACATTTCTATTTATGTTACATTATCTGCGTAACATTTTTGTACACTGTACAACGTACCGTTTGCGTGCGTCAGATGATCGCCAAGTAAAATTTAGTTTCTATTATCATATTAGTGTTTTTTTTAACAAAGAACATTTCTCGTAGATTCGCGTTTTATATTCTATACGAATACGATGTTCACATCCAGATGTGCAGATATTTCCAAAGTTACTCGGTTTTTCCGACAGTTAGAATTGTCTGAAGGGTAAACGAAACTGCCCAACGTTTCGATCGATAACATGTAATATTAATCTGCTCAGAGCATGCAACGTTAGAAACGTTAAAACGTTAAAAAGAAACTTGTCGGCAAATTTATTATTAAATATATAAATATTGTAACTTTGATTATAATACATGCATATTATATGTATTGTATATAACTATTTACAGTAATAAAATGCTCTGTTGAATGAAACAGCTCTTTATATTCAGGATAATTGTGTGGCCAACCTGAAACAACAATTCTCGGTAGTATCTGAGGTATAAAAGAAAAGCGTGCGGAGAGGTACGATTTTATTTATATTACATTTTGTGCCTTGCTTCGATAAAAAAGTTTACAAATGTGAGTCATTGATGTAATACGCTTATTAATTTACATCGCAATATATACCAATATACGGTTTAATTACGTATAGTTAATTTTTTACGGTGTTAAAACTTTAACGGTCAATATGTACAAATGAGCCGAGACATAATATGAAAACTCGTTCAAATGCAATGTTACTTGATCCAATTTATATATACATATATAGCTATTGGTTTATTGAGTGCACAGTGTTTTTTGGCTCACAAAGATATGTGGATAATTTTTATGGTCATTGGAAAGAAAAAAAAGCTAGTAACCGATTTTATCTTGCGTTCGGAGCATAAGCTTGATTGAAGACCAAAGTGAGGAAATCAAAACAAGTCATATATCGGTCGTTTTTATATACCATTTGCTTTAGCTAATGTCTGTTTGGTGTCAGAAGGTTTGTTATCATTGGGCTTCATATGTTTTTTTGCATTCAGTCCCAGATGCCTGACGTTATTTTTGTTTATCCCTCATCTAGTCGAATCGTTTAGTTTTGGAATATTTCTATAATAACCTCGGCGGGCTTACGCTGTTTTCAAAAACGGATTTTAAGAATATCAAAAAATTATATATACTGTACTGAAAATTCATAGACGTTCAATAAAATCTTAGTTTTTAACAGAACACACTTTCCGATTAAGCGAAAGGGACTACAAGACTAAGCCTGAAGCGTGCCATGAATTTACCGGTAGCGTAAGTACTTTGGTGCAATGTAAACTCCAAAAAGCCGTTCGGCTTAAGCCCACTTTGGTCAGATTTCAATAGCTGCATCCCAGTAATCCCAACGGCATTACTAGCTAAGCGTGCAAGCTATTTTTTAGGCATCGTCACGCTAATATGCTTAGCACTTATATTTTGTTACGTGTTTTTGTACGCTCTACATTATGCTATTCAGCTGAAGTCAACCCGTTCGAGTTTATTGCATCGTATGTAATATTGTCTTTATTTCTAAAACTGATCCTCTTAAAGTTTACATAGTTGGGCTCAAACACGTTTGCTAACAGCCTTGTCGGCTCTAAACAAATTGATTTTTTTAGACCCCATAGCACGACAATTGTTCTGTTATGACCAAAAGAATGCCACATGTAAATCAAAAGATCTGTCGGTAGTACAAGTACGTGCACGAAAGTTCGCTTTTGTGCGTTGCAGTCCCGTTAACAAACAATATAAAAGGTCCGTGTAAACAAGGCATAATCCAAATGCTAGGAGGAGTATGGTAGGCCGAAAATAGGATAACACAATATAAAGAAGAGCTTGGAGCTCGCAAAGCGACTAGACAAACTGGAGCTATGAATAGAAATAGATGAGCCCATTTTGTTTTTCTACAGGGACTTGATAAACAGACATTATTTTTTTGAGACAACTTTGAGAACTTTTTCGATTATAGTTCGATGCAAAGAAAAAAATTCTGCAGTTGCCTCGAGATAATTCGGCGGCTCGCTGTTAACATTGCGAAGATGCAGCAATTGTCATTTCCTCTGATCAGGTTGCGTTGAGCAAACGGTTTTTTTTTATATATTTTTTATTTATATATTTTTTCCATAAAAGTGAGGTCTTTTTTCTCTCAACTTAAGTATTCACAGACTTGAAAATATCGCTGAGTCATAGATGCAGATAGGGGTTAGAATGAAATATTTTTAAACCCGATGCCATATCTACCTTTTTACTGCTTAAGCGAATGGCCTAAGTAATAGTAAATTTAATTAAACATAATTTTCGAAAAATTGATCAACATCTGCTGCAACCTTTTGAGATAATTTCAAAAAGTTGGTATTGTATAACGTGTTTCGACGAAAAAGTATTCATTGTCTTTTCTTTAGAAAGGACACGTTGCGACGGTTAGTGCAGGAAAGACTACAGAGACTAGTTAACCTCGTTCGATGTTTACAATTTCAGACAGAAAGAAATCTCTTTTTACGTTAGCAACAAATGTGGGTTTTAGAAATCAATGCTTCATCCCATGCGAAGTCTATAGTCTTTAGAAGCAGTGCCCCCGAGAACACTGACATCCGGAAGACAATCTTGTCACCGAACCTATGTCTGCCGGGCTAGTTCTGATATTGTCCCAACGATTTTTTCCAATCAATTTTCGTGTCTCACATCGAGTACTTCAGATGGTTTGCTAGCAGCACGGAACGAAGTGCTGGCATCTCCCCGATTCCAACCTAGAACAGCATATGCCTTTAAGACAGCCTAAGTCCGAGTTCATGCGTTTCGTTTCATGGTAGCCAACGGTCAACAGCTGAAGTACCAAACGTAAAACACGACAAAACAACGATACCGCCTATCTCAGTTATACTTGTGCGGCTGTGGAACTGTAGGGTAACTTGCACACAAGCGAGCGAAAACATACACTTGATGGCATACTCAGCGTGTCTAGTGATACGGTTTAAACGAGCATTTGTATTGTTACGGTCCGCATCAATCATCCAAGCCCTCTATATAAAAAAAAAAAGGTATTACACGAATAAATAGCATTTGTTGTCGTTGTAATTGCGAGAGGAGAGGGAATTCTTAAATCCGAGAAGCTGCTTAATTCAAGGATAGAAAAAAATGGTCGGCCGAGCTACAAGCCTTAAGCCGTACTGGTGCGTTTGGATAAAGCAGCAGAAACTACCATTTTTTCGACTCAACGGTTATTAAAAATGCGTGCGCACGTAAGTTAAAGGACGCCATTCCAGCATTGGAAGGCAAGTTCTGGCTGGAGCAAAATGCGCAGGTATCGCAGAGTCACAACGACGGCTCGATAACGTTGCGGATAATTGCACGACCTCGTTACAGCGAATATCAGGCTACTGTCAACTGAAAATCACTGCGTGTCTGGACGACTGGGAAAAACTGGTTAGGAGCGCAAACAGTTTTACGTCGTGTTTTGAGGCACTCATCCGGGCGCGTGGTCGAGTGTTATAGCCCGTGCCAACGCTTTTACGCATTTCCGCCACTGCCGCTATATTAGTGCTCGAACAGGTACATTTGTGCTAGTACTAGCACATATATATATTAGGGTGTATGTGTAAACTCACTAAGCACCAGTTTGGAAACCTTTGTATGTGCTTTCTCGAATATTAGTACCGACAGAGCTACGTTTCATGAAAAATGCAATAAAAATTCAGGACAGCATACACAATAATAACAACAAAAACGAACGCATTCACCGTCCACTACGTCGCAAGCTGGCAACTATTGAAACGCAACGTAGTTATTTGGCGTATCCAAAAGCATCAGCTTATAAGATGCTAACTCTCTAGTCTGGCTAGTGGACAGATGGATTGGATAGCAAAATGATGATAAGGGCTTGCTTCCATTGCTGACGCTAGTCTCAGCTGTCTCTACTTGTCCTCCTTTTAAGCCGCCGTTATCGACATCGTTGGTGTCGTTTCCAAAAAGGCTCTCGTTCATTCAATCGGTTGCTGCTGCTGCTGCACAACGTCAAGCGCAGTGAGCTAACGAACAACCCGGAAAAAGTGCAATAGGCCGCTAAGGAATAGAAGGACGAGGCGTAGCAATCACACGCGTCAACCTAGCTGCATCGGACTGTATGTGTGCGAGAGCAATAGCATTACCTGAAAACATCAAACGTGAAAAGGACATCTACTTGCTTGGGTACTTTGCCAGTTGTAACGACGGCAAGCTTTCCGACTAATAGATGCGCACTCTGCTTAATCGATGATGGGTAGTGCAGATGACAGATTTTAGCAGATATCGAGTCCTAGCAGCAATGGACAAGTTGACTGGCCGTTTGGACTCGCATAAATTTATGAGAAAGTGGAGTAGTCGGAAATGTTCATTCTTGCCATTGCTTTTAGCTACTTGTTCATACAATAAGTAAAATAGCATTTAACTTGTCCAGCATTTTGTACTGCAGGAACGCTTGTTCTATCTTATAAGTAACTGCGTGCTAAAACTATAGATATCCAGTAGAAGCACCGACTATAAAGAAATGTCTACTTTTTCGTTCAAACGTCAGAACATTCTACGTTAATCGTAAGTAAGTAAGAACTTGAAACTCAAGTAAAAAATGTTTTCCCTGCACGATTCCAGGTTTTTATTTCCTCTATGAAAAGTTATATAGTAGTACTATATAATTCATCGTCTTGCTATTTTAAAGAAGTATCTTTACATATAGTTATGTATATTTACAGATTTAACTTGATATGACTTGAAATCTCGCTTTTTCGTTGAGCAAGAGCTCCTTCTCGGAGGCGTTCATTCTCTTCATTCAGTATACGAAAGCAAGCTACACACTCTTTAAAACATTGCGCTCCTGCTCAAATCTGCTAGAGAGTTCGTTCGAAATTACCTTCTCGACCGTCAGTCAGACGATCATATCTAAGTTTCGAGTTTTACGTTTGGTACCACCGTCCAATGACGCCGCGATCAGAGGGCTGGCTCCAGCGTGAAAGTTCGAATTCCAGCATGTCCATACTCGGATTCGAACCCCACCCACGTGTCCGTCAAGTCTTGAAGGTCAGGCAGGCAAGCTTTATACAGTTTTCCTGGCATATAATTTTTGCCGTCCTGTATCAGGGTGACCAGGCTTATTTGGATCGAAGAGTCCTTATAATCCGCGTTCTGTAAACGTTTACAGTGTTACGTATGGTATCATCTCTTGACTAGCAATAGATCCTTTCGCAGTCCTCGATAATAATTAGTAATCATATTCTAAATAGCCTTTCAGACTGGATTGAACTGACATGGATAATATTTTGCTCAATGGTGTTCGCTTTATTAAACATAAACTAGGCAGCAAGCATGTTATCGCAACACACGTGAACGACATATTATATTTACTGTAATATGTATGTACCAAATGTACGTAATTTGTGCCAAAGCTTTTTATTGTTAAGGCTCAAAGTAAGTAAATTGCTACATTGATGAATATTACTACATTGGTATACGTTGGATGAATATGGAGCTACACCTTAGAAGTAGAGTTTTACGTACTTGATATTGGTACGACTACAATAACGTAGTGACAAGGTGCTTGGCTAGGAAACTTCTGAACACATGAAACGGTACAGGTTCGAAACTTGGCGTAGACACACTTTTTGTTTTTGTCTGGGAACAAGCCGTCGATGCCTGGAAGCAGGACCAGACTCAAGGTTTGAAACGTTTATTTTGGGTCGCGATACATGCCACAAGCAAGAAAGGCCCTCGATGAAGTACGCAATATGACTCGTTTGTACGTGCGTGTGCGTGTACCTTGAACAATTTTTAGATCGAAACTGTTATATGCCATGTTGAAATTTCGCTTAGTGCAATTTATTTGCTGACTGTGAAATCTCAGTTCATCACTAACACCTCTTTTGGATAAATACTTCGGCATTTTTATGAGAGCTTTTTCAATGACGTCGTCGTAGCCAATGAATACACTTGGAGAAAAACAGCATTTGATTTTCTGTGAGTACTAGCTAAACTGTAGTGTGGTATAGAGCGCAGATAGAGTTGTCATGCTTCTCTTACATGACGGACAAACGCGGGTCGAGAATAAGGTTGCGATTGTTAATATCGACGACGGCTAAATAATCGATATCAAGGCTCTTTTTTCTATGTAAATGGATGAGTGCACTTCTTAGAAACGATCCGCCCAGTTTCAGAAATACAGTGAAAATAGTCCGGCACAGATCTATTGAAAAGGTTCACCTGTCTATGGACCGGCAGCTTTGATGGCCAAAGGAGAATTGTATGTCGACGTTTAGACGTAGCGAGTTTAGATGCCTATTGAGTAACTGTGCTGAACTCTCAAGGCAGCCAAAGGAAGACAATTTCTAGTTTATTTTTAACAAACCAGACAATCTATTATTATTGAACAATATGCTCACACACAAAACTTGCCCTTGAGGGCCTTCTACGACTGTGTGACGTAATGATCATCTTCAAGTACACGGCATCTCCCTGGTTTCAGGCTGTGGCAAGCTGAAACTGTGTACCACCTTTGATGTATGGCAAGATAAACAACAGCCATCATCCACCTCAGTCGGAGGTTAGCAGCGTTTGTATGGCGAAGTCGTTATTAAACGCCGTAAACTTGGACGTGCTGTGCATCTGCCGGCTATGTCGCTGTTCACAGATTTTTTAAACGAATGCTTCTATTAATTAATCAATGATTAGATATGGTATATATATATATATATATATATACCAGCTTGTCACAACCAGATTCGTACCGCACCAAACTGCTATTAAAGACTTCTGCTTTAATTGACAACAGTCCTGCTCTAATACAAGTTCGAGCCTGAACTCAACTTATCTATACATTTAAGGTGTTTGAAGTGTGCCTACGAATTTCGACTTTACTTTAGTCGTTCGTTGCTATCGTTGACAGGGTAACTCAATATCGAACTGCATCAGAGTGAATGCTCACAATAGCTGGAAATAGTTAGGACTTAAATAAACATGTTTGCATCCGTAAGGGGTAATGAACTTATCTGTTCCTATTTTGAAGCTTCCATGGTATTGGAAGGCAGGTAAATCTCTAATGAAAAACTAAATTCATATTACACGTCGGAAATTGCCACTTGTACGATTCTCCTACCTAGGCCAACAAAAACATCCGATTCCATCATAGCTCTTAGAATATCTGCGAAAGTCTGGAATCACACCCAGGCTAACTGATGGAATAAGAAAGCAGCTTCAATCTAAAGTAGAGTTAGCTGTTCGGCTCTCACATTGATTTGTAAGTTATTTCTTTTCAACAGTTGCAGCAAAAGAAAAACTTGTAGATACTATAGAAATTGGAAATACACCTTGATACGAACAATAATCAATCTGATTTCATCCTAAGAAGCTCTCATTGTTTTTAACAATTTACGGTATATAAGTTCCGTTTTCACGTGTTGATGGAAGAATAGAGGTCATTTATCGGTGCGATGGCGTCCGTATGATAAATCATACACGGCCTGGTCGGTTTTTCTAATTGACAAAAAGCTATATAGAGTGGCTTAGCTTTTGATACAAAGTCTATGTATTGCCTCTCAAAAGTCGTTGGTGATATTTTCTCTATCAAAATTATGATAAATTGATGTTCTTTCTCTCCATTCATTGGAACACGAATAAATGTTTTGTAG